>NW_010414376.1:19850-20329 GCF_000710305.1 Buceros rhinoceros silvestris
TCTTTTAAAAAGTGATCGTGGTAGGCCTCAAGAATTGTAGACTGGTGTGATTTAAAACCCTGGAGAACAGTATTGCCTTTTGGAACAAATTATTGAAATTATTGGCAAGTAACACAGAAGGTAAAAAAGTAATTAAAGACACCAATGTAGATTTAGCAAAAGCAGATCATACAAGCAGACCTTTTTTTTTAATTTTTGATAGATAACTGGCCTAACTGGTATGATGGAAGCCTGTGGTCGGTTGGCCCTGGCTGGATGCCAGATGCTCACCAAAGCTGCTCTATCACTCTCTTTCCTCACCTGAAAACGGGAGAAAAAAATATATGAAAAAGAATCATGGGTCAAGGTAAGGACAGGGTCATCACTCACAAGTCAATGCCAAAAGAGAAACAGACAACTTGGGGACATTAGTTTAATTTATTACCAATCAAATCAGAATGAAGTAATAATAATAAATCCAAATCTCAAAACCATCTTTC
>NW_010414376.1:20522-40095 GCF_000710305.1 Buceros rhinoceros silvestris
TGATTTCCTCACAAGGAGTGGGGTTTGTGTTCACTTCATCACAGAGTGTCTCTGCTGCTCCTTCCTCTTCAGAGAGAAGACTCCTTGCACTCTTCTCCTCCTCCAGTGTGGGGTCTCTCCCATTAGAAAGAGTTCTCCACAAATTTCTCCAACGTAAGTCCTTCCCATGGACTACAGTTCTTCATGAACCGCTTCAGCGTGAGTCCCTTTCATAGGGTGCAGTCCTTTAGGAGCAGATGCTCCAGTGTGAATACCCTATGCTGTCACAAGTCCTGCCAGCAAACCTGCTCCAGCATGGGCTCCTCTCTCTCCCTGGGTCCACAGGTTTTACCAGAAGCCTGCTCTAGCGTGGGCTTCACATGGGGTCACAGCCTCCTTTGAGAATTCGTTTGCTCTGGCGTTGGGTCCTGCATAGGCTGCAAGTGGATACCCGCTCCACCATTAACCACCATGATCTTCATCTTGGTCATCTCTTCTCCAGCACCTGGAGCACCTCATGTCCATCCTTCTTTGCGGACCTGGGCATCTGCAGAGTTGTTTCTCTCACATTTTCTCAATCCTCTCTTCTCTACTGTTTTGATGCAGTTTTGTTTTGGTTTGCGTTTTTTCCCCTCAAATATGTTATCCCAGAGGCGCTACCACAGTTGCTGAAGGACTCAGCCCGTGGACCTGGGCATCTGCAGAGTTGTTTCTCTCACATTTTCTCAATCCTCTCTTCTCTACTATTTTGATGCAGTTTTGTTTTGGTTTGCGTTTTTTCCCCTCAAATATGTTATCCCAGAGGCGCTACCACAGTTGCTGAAGGACTCAGCCTTGGCCAATGGCAGATCCATCTTGGAGCTACTGGCATTGGCTCTATGGGAAATAGGGGAAGCTTCTAGTAGGTTTTCACAGAAGTCACCCCTGTAGCCCCCCTGCTAACCAAAACCTTGCCACACAAACCCAATACAAAGGCACAGATGGGATATATCTCAATAACGCTTTTGATATTGTTTTATGTGACTTCCTCATATGCAAGCTAAAGAAATTATCACTATCAGGTGCATTATAATTGAAAATAAAATAGCTTGGATGGTGTGTGGAGGTCACTGATTAATCTGTCGTACACCAGTTCTAGTCAATGCTGTCAGCTAGATTGCTAGCTGACGCTTTTTCCTTTTAGAAAAAGAGTTTGCATGTTCATGTGTAAGATTTTGACACTTTCCCAAAATAAAGCATCAGGTGAAAGGACAGAAAGTATTCAGAAGACAAAAAACCTGAAATTATCTCAACAAATAACAACTTGAAATTCAGTTAAGACAAGTACAAAGAATTTTAACTTAAACTTTGTACTTTTAGTAGTGTAGCAGAAGGATCTGAGACATGTAACAGCTCACGCACTAAACATAAGCCAATGCAATATCATGGTGAAAAAAGGTGAATCTATTCTTTGAAAGCATCAAGAGAAATGCTGAACGTCAAATATGAAAGAGCTGTTCTATTTGATGTGGCCAGTGATGCCAGGGAAGAAGCTGCTGAGATATAGCACATCCGGCATTGGACTTCAATAAATGCATGAAAGTGCAGCATAGAGATTTCTGAAAGAACAGCAGCAAACAAAATCTTAGAAAACATGATGCACAAAGCAAGTCTGGTGGGAGATGAAGCTGAGTCTCAGGAGAAGCTTGGTGTGCAATACAGCAGGAAAGGCTTCAGCATAAAGTGGGCTGGCAAGGGCATAGTGATCCCTTATTTTGTATGGCCCTAGGGAAAAGGTTGAGGAGGTAAGTTCAGCAGAGAAGATGAAAGAAGTATACCGAGGGAAAAAAATTCACTTCTTAGTAATTCAAAGAGAGACTCTGGTAACCAAATTGGTCTGTAGACTCTCCATCACTGGAGACAAAATGATTTCTTGCTCTCCTATGTCATTGAGTCATAGAATGGTTTGGGTTGGAAGGAATCTTTAAAGATCATGTAGTCCAACCCCCACGCATGTTATCCTACCTCAATGTGGGAAATTGAAATACATGATTTTTTATGGGTTTTTTTCTTTTTTTTAGCTATGGATAACTGCATCTAATCGTAGACATGCATGTGAAGCACACCGCACTCCAAGGCCTTCAGTCCTTTATCACTTCAGCTGGGAACCTGGAACAAGGTCTCTGCTGTTCCCTTCTCTTTGTGCCTCTGATTCTCTTCCCCTGCATCTGAGCAGAGGATGGAGGGATGTTGGTCAGCTGCTTTCCGTCCTTGCTCAATGTCTTGGGTTCCCCAGTTTGGAATAAGCCTTTCAGCCTGAATCTCTATGATTCTTGTTGTAAGTCTACTTTGAAATCAAATTAACAAGAACTGTGCAATCACCTTCATGAATGGTTGACCGTGACCCAGAGTACACACCCACCTTTACGCTACTGTGTGTGCTTGCATGGGTGAGAACAGTGTGCATTATGCAATTTTACCTCAGAAGAAAGAGTGCTACATACTGAATTATCAATATTTCCTTCCAGAAGATAAAAGTTTCCTCAGGATGCTTTCTGTTCAAACTATGACCCTCCCTAGTCTTTGTGATCTTGCATTTCTTTCCAAGAAAGAAAAAAAAAAACACTGCCTAATTGAAACTACTGTGCGGAGCACATGCAGTGTCAGTGGTCTATGAAAGCCTGGATGTCCTTGAGTCGCATTTAGGGACATCTTAACTGCTAGCTATTTACATTTGTGCATTAGCATATATAAATGGAGTGTGACTGCAGGCTTGTGATGCTGCTTCTGTATGTTCATTGGTTTATGCTTTATATTTTTGTAGAAGTACTTTCCTTCAGTCTTATTGTCATTAAGGTTTTATATATATATATGTATGTGAGTGTGTGTGTGTATTTGTCCAGCTTTTCCTGCCTTGCTGTTATTTCAGTTTATTAATAATTCAGGCTCTTTGAACTGCCTCATACTGGATAAATCCCTCCTCCTTTATTTGGGGATGATAAATTAAGCTGTTTAAAGAATGACTCATTACAAGTATATATCCTGTTGGTGCCACCACCCTCCTACACATAATAATTATTGAAGTTTGCAATGTGACGCACAGTCAGCACTTCCAAAGCCGGGTATCAGTGCTGGTGGTTGCAGTGCCTGAATACCTTACTGGCACTGGTTACCCATGGCAACTAAAATCATCTATTTGTGGTGATAATGCCTTGTTGTTCTGTTTGATAGTTTTGCTGTATTCCTTCCTGCTTCAATTCAACAGGAATCTATAGGTTTAAAAATTCATTTTAAAAATAGAACAGTGAACAAAAATTCACTGTGATTGTGCAAATATGGAGTAAGAGAGATACAACATTGTCTTGTTGCAGATTTTATCACTGTAACAACTCCTTCTGTGCCTAAACTAATGAAATTAAATCATTCCACCCTGTCTACAAATGTATGCTTTTGTCGTTTATTAGTAAGCACTCACCCAGGAGGTTTGGGCAAGTGTAAGAGAGTAGGAGAGCACATCATGATTCCTACTTACTGCATGTCCATTATTTGCAGATTATAATGATTTCTTATTGTCATTAATACTATTTCAAGCAAACTATCCCAGAAGTAGGGAAGATAATTACTTGCTCCCCAGCCGCTGATACAAACTTATTTGGATATAATACATGATTTGATTTGTAAGCTAATGAACATTTTCCCTGCTACAAGCACTGGATAACTGGCAAGTATTTTTAATTGGCAATGCTGAACTGCAAATATTTTGGATTGTTCAATCAAACTCAGTGTAACCATGATGTCTTTTGGCAGCTTTTTATGCCATAGCATGCTTAAGACCAGAATCGCTCTCTCACTCAGCTGTTAGATATCCAATAATGGAAATGAAAGTAGAAATACCAGAATGGCCTTCTTTTTACATTGCTAATTGACAGCAAGAGTATGACATGACAGCTGGGCAGGACACTGCCTTTTGGAGAAGAGCACTATGCTGCCCCTCCATCTCTGGGCAGCCGTCCTGGATGGTGCTGACCCTGCCTGGGGTCTTATCTTCTCTGCAGATATCCTAGAACTGCAAAAAGACATTCTGGTCCCTCCAGCATCTTCCCTCTTTTAAAGATCCTTAAAAGACTCATTGTAGACCTAAAGCCTCTTTTCTCAGAGCAGCAGCAGTCAGAAATTTCAGGCATATTTCCCCTCATTTGGCAACTGTCTTGTCCTCATTGCCTGCTGATCCAGTCTGAGGTTATTTCTTGTTCCTGTTCTAGAGCAAGAAGATTTCCTTCAAATCCAACCTAAGCACCAGCCATCCTTTATCTTGGGAATCAAATGGGATTGCTTATACAGTCAGATAAATTTTTTTCTGTATGTTTACGGTACACTGATGTGAATATAAGATACGTTTTCATTCAGCTGAGGGTCATAGAGCCTCAGGAGAAACTTTTAAGGATTTTCTTGTCCATTTCATTAACAATATCTCCTTCAAATCAAGGCTATAAATCTTGATGCCCTTAAGCTGGCAAGTTTTAGTGAAGAAAATGGGACTCAGTCCAACTATGATCTAAATAAGGTCAGCAAAATTTGGCCTTATGGCAGAGAAGCTGCTTTCTGTGGGTTGTGGTTAGGGTTGTGGGTTGTATCTGAGTTTATTATTTTCTAGCTATGCCCACCAAGCTTTCCCAGAGTCCAAACATCCACAGTCCTAAAGAATTTAATTCATCCTTTCATGAGAAAGCAATGTAAAATTCTGGAAGCCTATACTCTATTATCCCTGAAATAAGAACTTTTCTCAGCATTATTTTCAGTTTGGCATCCCAGAGAAACCAGCTGTTCCCAGGGAGATAAGAAGCGAACAAAGTTGTATGGTTAAAATACCTCATGATGGAAGTTTGGGGGTTTTGTAGGGAAGGGGCAAAAAGGTGATGTTTAGGCCACAGTATGCCTATATTAATGCAATTTCAAGACTTGCCTTTCCCCACGCACATAATCAGTATTATACTTAATACTTAAGTTTTGTGAGAAACTTTCTCTGTTTCTCTGTCAATTGTTTCTGTTTCCACCTTAATAAATAAAACATAAGGAGTCCAGCCTTAGTTGTAGAGAATCCTGTGCTACCATATGTATCAGAGCAAAACTCACAGAAAATACTGATATTCTGACTTATTACAATTTTACTCCAATCTTCTCCTCTCT
Source organism: Buceros rhinoceros silvestris (assembly GCF_000710305.1). Classification (NCBI taxonomy): domain Eukaryota; kingdom Metazoa; phylum Chordata; class Aves; order Bucerotiformes; family Bucerotidae; genus Buceros; species Buceros rhinoceros. The sequence goes on from NW_010414376.1 coordinate 25,668, forward strand.
TTGCTCTAGCATGATCAATAGCCTGAAGTGTACAAGAAAAGCCTTTTTATACCAGCCTCCATTTTAAATCCAGTGTGATGGTAATTTGATTATGCTGAGGCTGAGATCAATCTAAACTCTGCTCGTAAATTTTGATTTCACTGACCAAGCGTCTTCTCTAGAGGGAAGCTTTATGAATGATGGACCACATCAATGAACACTTACTCTGAGAATTGCTCCATATGTTGTAGCACAAGGATGATTCACCTCGTTCATTCAAGGACTGCTTGAGTGAAAAGAAAGAATGGTAAGATGGTTGGTCATACATTAGAGAGATTTTGTGTATTGTAATTTGCAGGCCCACGGGCACGGTATTTCTGGATATCATAGTGTGCTGGATATCCCAATGAAACAGAATGTGGTCTCTAATGCCCAAATGATTGGGGGAAACTAGTAGCACCGCCCAGATATTCTGGAATGTGAATTTCAGTGTAACTGGTACAAACCGTGTTTCCTATGTCCCAGGCTTTTTTGTTGTTTTATTTCAGTGCTGCTTTTGCCCCTGAGAAAGTCATGGAAAGCTAGAAAGCAGCTTTGCAGAAAAAAGACTTGGGAGTTCCAGTCATCAGCAAGCTGACCAGGAGTCAGAAGGGTATCCTTGCAGCAAAGATGGCCACCTACATCCTGAGCTACATCAGTGTAAACAAAAGTGTAGCCAGCAGTTCTAGGGCAATGATCCTGCCTCTCTACTTTGCACTTATGAGACCACATTTAGATATTTGGTCCTGTTTGCAGCTTCTCAACAAAAGAAAAGCATTGCCACACCCTAGCAAGTCCAGCGAATGACCACCAAACTAGAGCACACAGAGTACAAGGAAAGACTGAGAGAACTGTGCTTGCTCAGCCTCACGAAGAGATGGCCGAGGGGGACCCTTTTGCTGTCTGCAACTATCTATTAGGAGCATATGTAAAAGACTGAGCAAGAGGTGCAGACTGGAAGGAGTAGAGGCAGCAGGCACTAGCTGGAACACAGGAAACTCCAGCTTGACAGAGGGGAAAATTAGGATGAGAGTAGACAAATATTGAAGAAGGTTGCCAAGAGAGGCCGTGTGAACTCCATTCTTGGAGATATTCACACCTTGACAACACATGGCCCTGAGTACCTTATTGTACTGGACTTGGTTTGAGCAGGAGGTAAGACTGGGGGGGTCCCTCCAGGGTTCCTCCCTTCCCACCTACACAATGCTGCAATTGTCACATACAGCATTCTGTTTTGTTGCGATGATTATGTGTTCCTTTTTCACCACAAAAAATTATTACAACTCAGAGCTTTTCACAAGGCTATGTAACACTGTCTCCCACACAGACTACATTATACTTTCCATTCCTACAGCAATTTGCATATCTTAGTCTACATCTGCACTAGGTTACTAAGCAGTTGCAGGCCATGCTCTGTCCCCAAATCCAGATGCTGCATTTCATTACCAGCCAGATTCTAAGCCAGAGAACTGGCTCAGCCTCCAGAATTGGCTAATGACACCCATACTTCCTTTTGGCAGTTTTTGGTCTATGCTGGCTCTTGAGTTGCACCTGGGAGTTGTTTGGCTGAGTGTGAAGTGGCTTGGGCCAAAACTGTGCAAGGTCCTGAATTAACAGTAATACAGACAACCAAATCTCAGCACCCGTACCATAAACAGCATCAGTTTTTAAAAACTTGACTTGTCTAGGTTGGTGTGCAAAGGAGGATGAGCTGTCCTTTTTACTGCTTGAAAGAGAGAGACATCTACTGTAAACAATGCTAAGTAAAAAACAACTTCACCCACCACACAAAACTGATACAGGCATCCCTGGTAACTGGTTGGGGAAGGGTGATTTTTTTTAAGCAAACAGATGTGCATTGGTAAGAGAGTCTCTGTAAATATTGCCCTTTCACATTTTTTCTTTGTCTTGCTCCCTCTTGCTGATTTATTCTATGTATAGAACACTGCTTGGATTGGGAACACAATATTGTTAATATCCAAATGACATTGCTCAAAATACACAGAAAGTGACCTACAGGGAGACACCTGTAGACTAAATGTGATATACAAAAGGTTATGTCAATGTTTCTCATACAGCTGACACTGTGTTGCGCAAAAGGGAATTCTAGGAGAAAAATAGGGAAAATTGTATTACTGAGACGTCATTATATTTCCACGCTGCTGGGAAACTGACAGGGGATGGGAAGAAAGGAAATACAGCAAACCTCATTATGTTTCGGGAGACATTATTAAATTAAGCTGCTACTTGAGCAATAATTAATTAATGCAATGCAGAAGATATAGGGTGGAGATCTCAAAACAACTCAGCATCAGCCTGACTTTGTTCTGATTGACTTGTTCCCAGTGACATCAATGGGAGCAGAGCTAGATGTAGCTAAGTATTTCTGTCAACCCAACCTTTAATATGCATTGGCCCAAATTGTCAAGAATTATTTGTGGTTTGGGTGTCCAACATAAAGCACCATAATAAGGTCCTCCTTCTCAGACAGGTGTTCAACACTAAGATTGCTTGGTTCAGTAGAAACCTGGTAACCAAAAACCACAAATCAAATCTAAACAGTCAAACCTTAGCAAGGTATTTGCTATAGTGTCTCCGAGATGAAGTTATATTTGTGTTCAGCTCAAGAAACTGAAGTGCTTTGATTTTGAATAGCCTATACTATGTATTTTGTTTTGATTCTTTCATTTCATGGAAAATTACAATTTCTGCAGAAATTGCTTTTTCTTTTGAAGCGCTTTTTCTTAGCAAAATTCCCAAGCAGCTCTATTAATTAGACATGCTCAATCACACCAAGGAATATCAACATGTATTACAAGTGCCCTTGGAGTCAACATGTGGAATAAGTTATTTTTGAAAGCAAGAGAAAGTTTTGTTCCTTTCCTTGCAACGATATTCAATATATACCAGATAGTCACCAACTTCAGGGACAGGTATGATGCCTTCCCTGCATTATCTAGCCATAGCAAATCTCTCACTCCCTGTTTCTTCAGACTTACCCTTTCAATTTTCAGAAACACCTCATCTTGACTTTGCACTTGCATTCTCAGCCAGTGTAAATGGACGAATCAAACCATGACCTGTTCTGTGTAAAATATCTTGTTTATTGTTCTCATTTGGATTCTGCTCTAGTACAGGGTCCCACTGACTCATGGCAGTCACAGGAATAGATACACAAATGAATCAAGGTTCATTGCACAATACTTCATAGGGGCTTTGAAAAAAGGCATACGCATCAGCGTTTACATCTTTTCAAAAGTACAGAAAAACCACTTTTTTAGCCCATCTCCAGACTTCCAATTCAACGCAGGATCCATCCAAAACTTAAATCCTCAAGCCATAACCATTAAATGATTACGTTACGCAGTTGATGCCCACACAATAGCATCCTCTCACATGAAATACAAGTTTCAAGAGAGGAAATGCGTTTATAGCGGTGGAAAATTCCGTTGCTCTTCTGCCAATCTAGCAATGCAACATGGAAGACTTTGTCCCATCTACTGAACTTGTGACCCTTACTGTTAGCTGTGTTTCAGCTTTTTTCTTACTTGGATAAGAAAACAAGCTACTGATGTGACAACACATGTCCTAACCCCATGACGCTCCTAAATGCAAGACACACATGTATTATAGGTGCAAGATTGATAAAATAACCTCCGGATTTTTTGTGGCTCTCACAGGGCCCCACAAAAAGGCTTTTTATCTTTCCAAAAAGCAGTTTTATCTACAAAGCATGTAGCAGCTCAAACAGCAGAGGGTGCTTTGTAAGCAAATACAAAACACTTGATCTAAAATTATTGCTGTAGATAGATCCTGCAGCTGTGTGGATGCTTTGCTACCAGCTCTATTCATGAAGTGGCAGATTCAATGGCTCACTGCTTATTAGAATTGTTTCAGATGCTCCAATAAATCTCCTGTGAAAACCACACCCAAATTTCTACATATAGGGTATAAATTTCTAGATATAGGGGATAGCTCCATGTTTTCCAATAAGGTGAAGAGTATGCTACAAAATAATGCATTATTCATAGATTCATGCTGGTTTAAAAGCTTAATAAGAAATTTGATTAATAGTCCAGGCACATGTCTGCAAATTTATACTCTGGTATGCATACAAATGTGATTTGTAACATTAGATACTTGTAATAGCCTCTTATCTTTTATTCTTTTTAGCACTGATGATGCAGAGCGGTTGAGCAAAATTGCAAAGCAAAGCCAAGCACACCAAATTTTTATCATTCTGTGAAGTGAGTGGGTGGTCATCCTTCACAAAGAGCTTTGTTTCACCAGCACTGTGCTGGTTTGGAACAGTTCTGAGAAAAAAAATGCTATCATGGTCAGAGCTGCATATTATGAATGAGCTGTGATCATAAGTTACCATCCAAAGTATAAAAATGAATCTTCATGCAAAATGGAAAAAAAACTCTGGTCTACTCTGCACGTCACAAAAATATTTAATCTTATTGGCAATCAGCTGTCATGTAAGACATTCAGCTACTCTGAAAGAAGAGAGCAGACTTGTTCCTAGGAAGTTTTGAGTTTGAGACAGTTGATAGATATTTGGTAATAGACTATACATGCTAAAGCATGCTATATGAAACTAGAACTAAAGCTACGGGTTCTCCACAGGAACATGAGGACTGATACTATCCACATTGTCATAAACGTGCTGACATATGTAAGAAATTAATCATAGTTTTGAGGAAACTTTAGGAGACAGAGGTTTTGGAATGCAAGTTTACAACACCTTGCCATAGATACTACTGTCCATTCATCTGCCTTTTCCAAACTTTTCATATAAAGTTGGCTGGGCTCTCTTTTTCACAGGTCTCTTCTGTGTTAATTTGCACATTCACCTTTTTCTTTCTCTGATAGATTCACTTTCATCTCTAACACTGCCTTTGACTGTTTCAATCGCATTTCTCTTCCAACAAGGGAAAGGAAAGTTCAGCGCTGAGCAATGAAAAGAATGGCAGTGCTTTTAGGCATGGAGGCAAACAGGTGGGAAATGGAGGACAGGGTGAGGGAATTGATAGATCTTCAGTGCTAACATTTATTTCAACTCTGTAATTACAATTTTGAAGCTACAATAACTTTCACCAGCTGAGGATCTCATCCAGAAAGCTTCAGAAGGAAAGGTGGAAGAAGCTTGGTTTTGGACCAATCCATTTCACTTTGTTCTAATAACAAACATGAGGGATGACATGTTGAGTAACAAGCTTGAATGAAAGGAAACACAGAAGATGTTAAAGACATGGAGAAGCCTGTTTCAAAGCCATCACTGCAGAGTTGAATCACATGAATAGGAAAGAGGAACAAAGGTGCTGAGGCAGAAATACTCTCTGGCACAGTTCTTAGAAGACAGCAACTGGTGCATTCATGCAGGATGTCTTTAGGAAAAAAAAAACCAGTTACTGAGGTAGAAAGCACACTACAAGGTACAGAGAAATCCCATCGCATTCCAAGACTTCACTCAGTTTTACATTTTGATTTCTGACACATCTGCAATGAAATTTCCATTGAGTTGCAGCTTCTGTTTACACATGCCAAGACCATGACCAAGACCAAGACCAAGACCATCATGACCCCCTAGTTCAAGGACAAGTTCAGGACTACAGTGGAACATGTGAATCATCATGTTTGACTTTTGTTACTAATACATCCTCAGCACAATAGGTCTGAATTTTGAGGTGTATCATATTTTTTTTAGAAGTGATAATAAATGCCTTCAAGTTCCTAACTTGTTTCATTCATGAGAAGTAGCCAATGAATAACTTTTTGCTGTACTTTTGTAGTCTGAACTTTTCAATTCTTTTCTCCTAGTTATCTGTTGCCAGAAATCTCTTCCATATTAGGTCCTCACAAGACACAATGAAGCAATTCATTTAAAAAAAAAAAAAAAGCGAAGCAAGAGATGAAAATCTTCCATTGTAGACAACTTTCATATATACATTAAAAAAATTACAACTTTTTTCAACTCTTGCTGGTTAAGCATAACTCTGAGAAGCTGATGAATCCTCTGCAGTACTGCACCAATAAAGTTTCCTTGTCATTGTTATTTCCTGGTAACGAGGTGACTTCTTCATTGAACTCCAGAGAACATGGGTGATGGGAAAGGAGAAGCAGTAGAAAGAGGATCCTGTTATAAACAGAAAGAAAAGGCTATATATAGGTTTGTCCTGTTGACAGGCAGCATTAAGAGGTGATAGTGCATCTACATTAGAGATGAACACTGAATATGTAACCTTGTGGAAGTTCCAAATGGGGAGAGCATTCCCGACTGAAATGAGAGGAAGAATCCATAATTGAACTCACATTGTGGTGGTGGAAGGGCATCAACAGAAAAAAGGTACAGTGAGTAAAAAGGAGACATTAGAGTAAAGGGGATATTACAGCTTTGACAAATACCAGGATGGAGGAAGAGGAAAGGCAAGGAAAAGAAGAGTTAGGGAGATGAGAGATGACACAGATGGTGAAGGGAGTGGGGAAGGACTGGGACACGAAGGCAGAGGAAAAAGCTTGTTACAGCAAGAGTCACCAGATGGCATTGTTACATATAGTCTTAAAGGTTATTTTCCTTGGCACATAAGCAAGTTTTTGTTTCAGGAAAAATTGGTGTATTTTAGCTGTTGTAAATGTCTACAGAAGGAGTCATAACAAGCAATGGGGGTAGAGCCAGCGTTAGAGATGGAAGCTCTCAAGGAACTAGACAGGAAGGTTTGATTTTAAAGTATAACTACTAGCTCTTCATTGGTGACTTTGTTGATCCGTGACTGATGTATAGACACAAGAACTGAGGTCGAACTACAAGTAAATTCCACTTTTTTTCTTTTTGTAAAAGTAGTGTGATACTCTATAAGGCCCTGACAGCTCCTATCCTTCAGTAGGAACACAATCTGATGGTATCAGGAAGGATGTAAGGTCTAGAGACAGGAACCAAGTAAATGGAGAAGAGTATGAAGTGGAAAAATAGAAACATTGGAAAAGAACAGGGAAAACATTAGATACAATCAATGAGTAGTGAAGCATATCTGCAAGTCAAGGCAGTCGACAAAGCAGCAAATACAGAACAATGAAAATGCCTCAAAATACCATGTAAAAGTGATATACAGGCAAAGTAATGTACATACAGCATTAGAGTGTTGTTTCAGGCTGTTCTAAAAAGTGCTAACATTTAAATAACTCAAACTGCACTAGCAACGAGGACTTGGGGAGAAGAGTATTGTGGGAGTGGGAAAGACTTTGGAGTGGTGGGTGTAAGCAACATACATTACTTACCTTCCTTTTGTAGGGCAGAATTTTTCTGCTATTACATAAACCAAAATTATTCCATTTAATACCATTTCTGTCTGGTTTTCAAGACTATTTCAGGGCATCTTGCTTTCCCAGTTCTTGCGCATAGTCCAGCAATAGATTTGAATTCTGTAAATAAAAAAACACCAAAAACGGCTTTTAAATGACTGCCTTCTTGCCAGAGCAAAATTCCTAACAGAGAAGTCCAAGAGACAGTCTCTGAGTGTGCTGCTTGCTGTTCAAAAGGAAGCTGTGGAGAGAGGATGTAAACAAGTGTATTTCCACCCATCTCTGGGCAGAACATGCACCATGTGTTCATTCCAAACATCCCTCCTTCCCATGGCCTGATCTTTACGATGACAACACAAAAGCCTAAGAGTTCTTCACAGACTTGACTGTTCATGGAGCTTCCCAGAGAAGTCCATCTGTCACAGCATAAGGCTCTCTAGTGGAGAGTTCACTTCAAACACCTGTATGCCTTGCTACAAAAAAGCAAATTCCACTTAGTTGCATATGGTAGATTTCTAGGTGAAATCTTGGACCCACTGAAATCAGACCTATTCCCTCCTTATCACTGGATGGGCAGTCTCTGCTCTGAGTTCGAGCTGCAGCACAGAGTTGTCACAGATGCCTACAGCTCTGCAGCCTGCCCTTTCCTTTCAGCAAAACTGTGAGCCCAAAGGATTATGGCGAGCAGGTCTAGCTAAGCTTTACAGCTAGCTGAGCAGCAGCTTTTCAGGGTGATGTCCTGGAGCAGACTATGCTGTATGTGTACAGCTACCTCCACTGGCTGTGGAGACAGCCCTGAGTTCCTTCAGCAGCACTTGCTCTTCCACTGTGGCCTAACTGATAGGGGTCATTCAGCCCACTAAGATTCAAGTCACTCTTATCTTAAGGCTTTCAACCTACAAATACAGCATAGCAGGGAAAAAAATAGCAAGTGGTTGACAATGGGGTAAAAAAAAAGGAAGAAACAGTAAGTCTTAGAGAGTTCAAGGTATCAGAGTTGGAGATATTGAGCCTTTGGAAGATGAAGAGAAGCTTGGTCAGGAGAGAAAGAACACATGGACTGCCTGTGACAGGATGGATTGCTCTCAGGTGAGATGGGTTACCTTCACTGTGATCCCACACTGTTCTCTTTCTCAATTTCTCCAGAAGGAGGGCTCTTCTGTGCTCAGCTAGACCTTATAACCACCTTCATAACAACTCTTCCCTCTCATCAGTCCTATTCCTCTTGCACATTGAACTTTTTAGGAACATACTCATGACCCAGGAAACCCAGGGCCCAACCCAGACTAATCTTAGCTGGTTTCGGAGCCCTCTCTTTGGCTACTCAGCTGTGCCTAACCCTCCTTCCCACTTCACTCTGGGAGTCCTTCCAGAACTACCTGCTCTTAGGAGGACCATCTTTTTAAATAGCATTAGCTATTTTCAGCTAATCAGAGCCTGCTCTACTTAAAAGCATATTACACCTGCTGGTATTTAAAGTAACTTTAAAAAAGGAAACAAAGCACTAATACATGTCTCTGTTCTCACCTCCATGGACTCATGGACCATTTAGCATCTCTTTCTGACATAACAAGAAGTTATCTTGTTAAGACAGAAGACTAAAAGGAGCTGGATCATAGTTGGAGGCTCTCTTTTAAACAAAAACTTTGGTACTGCTGTAATGAATCTGGTTGGTCAGCAAAATCTGTGAGCCGCAGTTTACATTTCTGCAATGGTAGTTTCCTAGGTCTGGATTCCATCTCTTCATATTTTTGTTGTTTGGTTTAGCTGATCCCAGTTACATAACTGTTCTCTGTAGTCAGTAAACTTAAAGGTCAGTATAGCAACATCAAAATCAGGATTATATCATGTGAAGGGGCAACATAACAAACCAATGTTCTTTGAGCTGGTGGACCCATGTAATATAGCTGACAAGTTCCTCCCCACTTCCTGCCTGTAATTGTCTGGTGACTTGCATCTCACTGATACAAGTCAGAAGAGAAGCATCTGTGCCACTGCTCAGAGTTAATGCTTTGAGATGACATTAATTCTCAAGAAAGGAATGTTTTTCAGATTACTGGAAAATGTGGAAACAGAGGATGTAAAAAAATACAAGGGAAAAACTAAAGAACAATGGTTGCTAGGAAACTCAACAGAATCAACAGGCATGGTCATGCTCTTTCAGCCCTCAAAAATGTATCAGAATGAACTACTGGATCACTTCCAAGCCAAAGTAATAGTAGCAAGGTAGTACAAGTATACACCTCCTATATGTTGTAGAGATCACTTCCACTGTATAAAAATAATAATAATAAGCCTACTGTAAATTTTTAAAGTAGAACAGTGAAAAGTCAGTGAAGAAGCTCCAAACTGGTACAAGAAACTCTCAAATACTCCATGGAAATGATACAATTTCAAAAAGAAATTTTTTAAGCAATAGTGTTCTCTATGAATTTAAGAATCTTCAATGGAAAGGAAAAGTATCAGGATATGGGGCATCCTCCAGTTCTTCAAGAAGTTCAGTCTGATATCACTTGCATTTTCACACAGGAAATACACATTAGCTGATGAAAAGAAGACACCCATTGTTTTAAGTAGCATGTTGCTACTTAACTTCTGCTGTTCACTTCTAGTCATCTGCAAATTTAGTCTTAGTTCACCTTAAACTTGCCACAAGCCTTTTGTACTTCTTGGAGTTCACTGGAATTTGTCTATGTGTTTAAAAGCTTCACAGTATTAAAAAATAAAGTGGATTAGAGAGGCTACATTTCTTACTATGAGTTTTAGCGTTCTAGACGTATTAGTAACGCCTAATTCAATTGTCATTGAAATTTTAGAGGCCAATGAGCAAACACGAGCACAGGAAGACGAGACTTAAAAGACACACAGATAACAGATTTTAAACAGAGAGAACTCTAAAGGTAAACTCAATCGCCATCATTACTATTCACTTACTTATTTTCAGTAAATATACCAGAACAATTCTTCCACATGTAAAGTACCATTCGTCTTCTAGCATAGACACACCACGGTCATATTATGCTATCCAAATCATTACTGTTAATCTAGTTTAACATTACATTTGCTATTTTTCATGAACAGAAAAGTCTGTGACTTTGAAGATCAGAAGATCATGTTTCAAAACCACTCTCTTTTGCATGTATTAAGGACAAATTCGTAGCAATTGAAATCCTATTTTAACCTCTTACAGGCAGTGACAGAATTATGGCTTTTCCATAATGGGAACAGAGTTTTGGTTTACTATCATTTCCAACTGCTTTTCTTTAAGCTGAGACAAATCATCTGATGGTAGGCCTATTTTGTTATTTGCTTCAGTGTGCAATCTAATATTTGCTTAGGCTAATGATTTGAAAATCTATAATGCATTGTCTGCCTGTGAAATTTTTAATGAATCAGCCCCAGATCATAGTTCTTGTTTTTGTTCTCTCTTATCAGGCAAGAGATGGAGTCCATGGAGGGAGATGATGACAACAAGCTCTTTAGAACATACCAAGTTGAGTGATTCAGCACAGTGTCTCCACACACTGTAATTAAAAGGCAGGCAGACACACATTTTCAATAATGTGAAGGAAAGTGTTTTCTAATTGTTGGGTTTTTTCCAGTTGAAATACACTTGTTTAACCTTTAGTGCAATCCATCCCTTCCTACCATTATGTGTCATCAGTGAAACTGAAGGTTTATTCAAACTCTGTGCTATACTCCCCTGACCATTTCATACAGGGAAGCTTTAAAACATGTGTTAGGATTCTGCAGAATTGTCTCAGACAGGCATTTTCAATATCTTTACTAAAATTCAGAAAGGATGGACAAATCCATTTGAAATCAGGCCTGAGAGCACTTAATGATTATAGATGAGAATCGTGCTATCATCAAATCCTATATGGAGTATATGCACCTTTTTACACCTCTCTGTGTAGGCGGAGTGGTTTGTTCTCACAAACCCTTGCAATGATGCATTTACATACAGAGCCTACTCACAGTCCATATCAGCTCTGAAGCATTTGGCACGATGTTGCATTATATTTAACGTTAACACTTATATTAAGGAAGGGTATACCAGGAATACAGAAGAGTAGAGTGAAAGCATTGCTTTCTTTCAGTTTCTCTCCCCTTCTATCTCACTGTCACCATATAATTCTGTGCAATACAACAATAAAGTATATTAAATCTTAGCTTTCACTTCTACACAGCATAATTAAGTATTTTTTCTCCCTCATTTTTATTTTACTGATTCACAGTGATCCAGTTGCTATTTAGTCCTGGGAAACTGTCGTTAGTGTGCAAAGTTTCTTTTTGTTCACTAGTTTTTGTACACATGAATACATTGAGGTTTGGACTTGCTCTGACATTCCAGAACCACACATTTCATGACCTTTGTTGAAGCAATTATATTGGATAAATTAAATGAAGAACCCTTGTATCACTGCTGATTCAGGGGATCTTGGAATTTTCAGCCACTTTTCAGCAAAGGCCCAGGAAACCATTTCTAGATTAAGATTAGGGTCTGAAATTAATCAGAAAGGGACAATCAGCACAAAGAGAAGTATACTGATTTAGTGTTTTTTTTTCCTCCCAAGTATAAAATAAAGTTTGCTTTAAAAGCAAAGGGATTCTTTCAGCTGTAACTGAAAACGTGTAGCATAACCATATATAGTGAAAAAAAAAGGGAAAAGGGTGTAGAGTTACTCAAGAAGGACAGTTCAATACTGGCATTTAGAACTGCACTGATAGTACTTAGGTTTCAACAGTAGCCTAACAGAGGCTCCTATTTGTTGAATACTATGTCTTAAAGATTGTTTTACAGAGGAAACTGTGACGGAACTTAAAGTATTTGCATTCCCATTATTAAATATTTTTCCTATGATCAATGTTGACTGAATAAAGCCTTAGGTTGTGGAGGAGCCTGCAGAGAAGAAAATTTTGCTGCAGCTTATTTTCTTCCTAACTAATGAGGGGGTAAGAGATGATGTGGACTCTGTATGATGAGTCCACTTACTGATGTTCAGGTCCAGGCTTTTACTGAAAAAGCCCTGGGCTGTGGAGCTGTAACTAGTAGATTAGGTGAACAGACCTCTGCTTGGTTTCTGCTGCCTATTTAGTTTACAGTCAGCAATAAATATTAAAGATCATCCTGGCAGGTCACACAAACATCCTTGGGCCTTATCTGCAGTGGGGATTTGTTCTTTTTGCAGTCATTGGTAACCATCTCATGGAGCTGCTGCTCCAGCACTGTCCTCAGGCTTGACACAAAGGGCTGGACCATGAACAAAGGTACCTCACACTGGCTGCAGGCAGAAAGAGCAAATCACTGCTTGTATATAATGGGTCTGTCTGGGTCTATGTGTGTCTACAGACACAGAGGCAAAGGACACCCCCACCCCTCCCCTCCATACAAACAGGGACAGACACCCAAACTGAATCTCTCTTCCTGTTGACATAGCTTTACCTCCTGATTCACAATTTTCCTGGCAATTCCTCTGCACACCTCTGAAATACTGAGACTACCTAATCTGAAAGCAGGCTTGGTCCTGCTCCTAATGAAATCATTGGAAATGTTGCCACTAACATTTACAGGCACAGGCACAGGCCTGTAGCTCACATGCATCCTGTTTCCTGAAATATTAGCTAGACCATGAGTTGCAGAATGACACACAGCATCCCTGCCAATCCCCATCCCTCCAGGAGCTGTTTATGCGGAAAAGAAATCACCCTGGCACCCCTGATCTGCTTTAGCTTACCAGTGTTTAAGGGACTTCACAGACTTTAATTGAATGAAGTCTATAAATAATTGCCCTTTCTTGCACTTGGAATTGAAAAGATGACTTGGAATGGATTTCGCTCTTGTTCTGAAATGACACTTGCCTTCCTCCTTGCTTCCTTAAGAACAGCATGGTGAAAAAGATGAAGTTTTAATTGTGTTTTTAGGTAATGATATTTGACAGCTCTTGGCCTTCTTCTATGTACAGGGAAGAATCTCCTGACAGTCTCACAGAATAGGGATTAGCTCCCACAATTTAACAGCTAAAGGCTCAGCGTACCTACTGACTTCCTTCCTCCAAAGTACTACTGAAATATAATAGATGTAAATAAGGGCATCAAAAGGTGAGGAAGCAAGGAATCTGCCTGCTGCCATTTCCATTCCTAAACACATTTGAAAGCACGTCTCCCTTAAGCAGTCTTTTCTTCTGTCCCATGTGACGAAGTTAGGTGGAGTAAACATGCCTGTGCAGTCATAATACAAAGAGAGCCATGTATCATTTCATCCCAAGGGAAGGAGCATCTGGTGCATCACAGATTTGTCAGGAATTAGGTTGGGAGTCACAGTACCATGTTTTTTAATCTTGTTTGACTTAAAACTGTGTTTTGTAATCAGCGTAATAGAAAGGCACCTCTGAGACACAGGGATTAGCTGTAGAGAAGAAAAACAATAGTACCCATGGCTCTTTGATGTATTTCTATTTGAGTTAGAAAGTGGCACTTTAACAGCTCAGAGAGCTGCCTAAAAAAAAAAATCTCAGTTTAGCAATCACACTGTCCAGCACTTGAAATTCTTGCAAAGCGTTGTCGAAGCCAGACAGAAGCAAACTCTGAGCAATTTAGAAGTGCAGTAAAGGATTCAGTATGTAATAAATCACAATAAAAATGTATCATACTGAGTGGCTACAGCTATCAGTAATGTCAAGCGTGTGAGTAGAAAGGAGCATTTAGTAATGCAAATGAAATGTTTAAAAAAAGGCATTTAGTGAAAGAATGCCTGTTCTTTAATTAAAGAGAGTGGAAGAGAATGGGGGCAAACACTACATATGACTTTTGACTTTCCTTTTGTGTGATTTTCTTGAATCCTGGCTTATGAACACAGACAGAATGATCATGGAGACCTTCTGTCTGTGGAACATAAACTGGGATTTATCACCCTAGAGGAACTGCCACTGTAGAAATGCGTGTTTCAACACTGTTAAAAGCTGAACATATTTGGCAGCAGACTAAAGCATTAGGAATTCTTTAAAACCCATCTTTTGATCCAGACTTGTATTGTAAATAATACAGCAGCAGCTGCAAAGGATCCTCAATTTCCACCATTAACTCGGTAGGCAGAGACTTTTCTTTC
>NW_010414376.1:40171-41780 GCF_000710305.1 Buceros rhinoceros silvestris
CTAAGTATATTTAAAACTTGCTGAGCCGATTCCACAAAGCTTATACACATCCAGAAGAGCAAATAAAAACAAAATATATGCTTTTTTATTATTATTATTTTAGTTGATCTGCTCCTACGCACATTGCACTAGCAAATCCTTCTTAAATAATGGAAGTTTTGCAAGATTTTGAGTTACAGAATCAGGGCTAAGTGTACATTGAATAGTTCCTTTCTGCTGAGAGTCAAGTTGCATGCCATTAGCATTCCATGGTAAAAAGAAAGAGTTTAATTTGGAGTTTTACAAGCTAAAATTTAAGGAGCGAACATGGCCCAAAACTCTTCACTTGTGCTACGTAAGCTCTGAGAAATCAGATGGTCTGTCTGAGAAAAAGGCTAATAAGGCTAATTTTGGAAAACTGCTTTAGGCTGCATCAAAGAGAAAAATCCAGAAGTTTAACTCAAGCAGAAAACCTAGGACTGTACTCCCTAAAGTATAAGTCAGCGATCACTTCAGCTGTGGCCAGTTCTGTTTCTATCCATGCTCAGCCACATCTCTTCCTTCTACTGCTAAGCAATTCAATACCTCATTTGTGACTCAGCCTACAAAGGTACACAACCTAGATGAACCCTTTGCTATCTTCCCAGGAACTGACATTTCCTTCTGGCAAAGGCAGAGCCCTCACTTTTACTTAACAGCTTAGTGTTCAATGTAACAGGCAGATTTCCTTTGCTCACAAGATAGAATTAAACCCCATATTGTCGCTTACTGGAGGGGACGCTCACCACCCACCTGTAGACTGCAGTCATGTGAGTGCACAGCAGACACCTCTCGTCTCATCAGTTTGATACTCCAGTGGGCCTGTATCCCCTAATAATAATTGGGTAAAGTTAATTGCCAGTGTGAAGACATGAACTTAGTTCTATTCCAAAAAAATGAAATAAACTGGTTTTGGATGAAGAAGTTCAACTCTGCCTGTCTCCGTTTTCTCAGGAACCCAGGCTGTTGACCATACACTTGGGGAAGCTGACTCCACTGAACATGAAAAAATTTTTTTTCCAACTAAGCTGTCTTCCAACTTTTCTTTTTCAAAGGCAATGATCAAGTTACTTCATGGTCCATTGAAACCCCTAGGATTTGACCATTCTAGACTTTAAACTCGCCTCTTTCCATAAGCCAACAGTTTTGCTTATAACTCAAATAATTTTAACTAAAATAATTTTAACTATCAAGAACACCATTTTAACTCATAAAGCACAAGGGTTTGGGTGGAACACCTGCAGGAACTCTCCTCGCAAGGCTGAGTGCTTCCTATGCCCAGTAAGAATGATAGCCAGGTATAGTAATATGCTGAAACTGTACAGGAAATGTAATTGCTGCTAAGAAAGGTTTGCCCCTCCTGGCAGCAATCAGAGGTGAAAGAGATCCTTTTTGTTTCCACAGAAATTCAAAGACTGTCCACATAGAGAGAATGCTCAGTCGGTCTCATCAGAGAACTGATGGGAACTGTGAATCTAGAAAGATATATAAGGAGGATTTTGATTTTCTTGTTTTCTGAAACTCAGGGATCAAAGTAATCAGCAAGTAAGTATTTGGTATATTTAAATATAATATAATAACAAACAATAAT
>NW_010414377.1:0-13465 GCF_000710305.1 Buceros rhinoceros silvestris
AAAACAAAACAAAACAAAACAAAAAAACTACTGACAAATGTTGGTAAATTCCAGTAATGGATTGACCTGAAAAACCCAAGAAACTTCTTTTTTATGGATTAGCTAATTTTTATCTTCATTCAAAGGCAAGTTTAATTATTTTAAAAAGTTAAATTAAAGATTTAACAACTCCTGGAATTACTCTTTAGGAATTAATAATTTGAGTGGCCAATATCTTTTAGTTAATACATTTCAGTTCCCAGAATAATTCTGGTTTGGTTTGAACAAAATTGATCTTTTTCCAAGGAGATCTCTGAATAAAAAAACTCTATCAGATATTCTTCCACCTCAGCGCTGAGGGGTTTTTACTCAGCAGAAGGCTGGGTTTTTCACAGACTATTTCCTAATGGTCCTTCTTTTAAAGGATGTGTTTTTCCATGACGTAAAACGATGCAGGAGGCAGCAGGCACAACACATCTTCTCTGGAACAAGTTTCATTCTACTTGAAGACTGAGAAAGTGACACTCAAAAATAGTTCAAACATTAATCATTTTAATCTGTGTTTTGGACGAAAGATCATGTGCGAGTTTTAATGTTATTTAAATAAATATTTGTAAGGAGACGCTGGAGAGAGCTGCGTCGGGTGTCCACTTATTTGGTTTATCATGTTTAATGAGTGGTGGATGCTCATTCTAACAAGACGCAGAGAAGGAAAGTGGTTCTTTCATTTTTGTGTGATTGATATAAAACATCTCTTCGCTTCTTTTCTGTCCTGCTAAAGATATTTATCGCATTTGTAGCAGCCCATTTTTCAAGCTCCTGTGTCCATACGGTGGCAATCACACAAGTTATGTATCTACATCTTGCACCCAGTAAACAAATGGCAGGACTTCCCTGTGAAAGGAGAAAGATCAGCGCAAACTCCCTGGTTTAGATGTACAGTGGTATTCTCCATGTGATCAGAATTAGTCACAATAAAACATGGCAGGTGAAGTCCTAAAACGTCCAGAGGTAACACAGACATTTCCAGTAAGGTGTTAGATGTTGATACGGAAGAGTTGGTCATAGGAGGCAAAAAAAAGGAGTGTAAGCGAGCCACATTTTCTGTGAAAAGTGAGAGGAAGGCTGTGAATTTATACAGTGAGCAAGAAAAATAAATAAGGGAAATGCAAACAGTAAAACCACCTGCAGATGCTGTTTGTCATTAATAAACCAGGGATGAATTAGAGCGCTGGCTTCACAAATATTTTTCCTGCATTGCGTGGAAAAGGTATACGTTACTCCTGGCAGGCAGAGACTGTAAGGTTTAATCTGTTTTTAGACTTCCCTGTGAAATACCTTCCTGTGAAATATCACATGAAGTAGTGTCGCTGGAAACACTGCAGTGAAGGCATGATAGAGAAAGAAGAAAAACACAGGACTTCTTAAGCTGCAAAAAAATGCTTAGAAATTAAAAGAAAAAAGAAAAAAGAAAAAAAAGGAAAAAATAATTCTCTGTCTCTCGATATCCATAAACAGAGGTGCATATCTGTCAAAACCCACTGAACTGAACTTTGATCCCAACACCTCCAAGGACTTCACTCTGAGGTAACTTGCTCAGCTTTCACTCACACAAACCAAGCTATTGCCACTGGTTCTTCCACCCCTTGTTGCTCCATGAACAAGTTCATATGAACCCTCCATAAAAACAAAATACTTCTTCAGCCACACACCCATCCAGTCCCTCTCACTTTCAGAGCCCCCATTCCTCAAGCACAGCTCGCTGAGGCCAGAGAACATCACGCTCATGTCCCAGAATGTGGACTGCCAAGCTGCCAACATCTTCCGTGTTTTAAACCTGGTCTCCTCACTTGGTTGGCCTACAGCAATATCATGGGGAGTGCTACCTCGTGACATCTGAGGATTTTTCCTTTTATGTCCTTACCACTGTATTTTGGGGACATCTTTATTGTGTTTGAGCGAATGGTTAAGCTGTTCTAGTCTTTGTTTTCTCACTTGCTGTTCCAAACCTTAACCTCCTCGTCGGTGACCGTTCGCAGAGCCCTGCAGAGGTTGCCTCTGAAGGTCTGCAGGAAGCTGAGTCTGTCTATGGCTTCCCTGGGATCCAACTAGACCTCACAGCAAATGTACAAAGTGTCATCCTAGTGCTCCACACTGCTGAGCATGTAGGAACACATGACGCCCTGTGACATTCAGATGTCACACAGACAGCTGGTAGGACAGGGGTGTTCGGGCAAATGAGTCACCTCAGACTGATCCTGCACCTGCTACTTAAAAAACAGCCTCATGAGTTTCTGTAGCGTTTTGTGATCTAAGAGGGTTTGGGAAATGGCCGTGTTAACAGCATGACATTTACCAGCAGGAACGCGCTTTTCCTACCTGGAGTGACTTCACTGCAGGTGTCCCTGCAGAGCGGGAGTGCCAGAAGTGGAGGTCAGGGAACCTTTTGGATGTACCAGCAATCTGAAGTAGAAACGAAATACAACATCTTAACAGGAACCAGGAGCATACTGGTCTCCCTTGAAAATCCCGGCCAGCTCTCCAGTTCCTCTTCTCTTCTCTTCTTCTTATAATTGTCATTTCTGGTTTCCCATGAAGAGGCAATCTAACCCGTCTGAAGGACCAACACAGCTACATCATATTGTAAGTACAGACTGCCTTTTCTCTGCTGATTATGAATGTAATCAGGTCATAATCTTTGATTGCTAATTGGCCTCCCACTCTAACAGCCCTCCCTCACCAGAAGCTTTTTCTGTTTCTCTTAATTAATCGTTGATACTCTTACTATCTTTGCAGATCGCACACAATATATCAACAGTCCTAGCTACATGTTTGAGAAGGGGTTTTTTTGCTAAATCACGCATCAAAGATCTATAAAAAGTTAAGCCTAGTAAAAATGTATATCCATATATTATTTTCACTAAATGTTTCACTACTTGAATATCAAAACCAAATTAAGAGAAAAACAAAAAGATTACTGTTGCTTTATGCATATTCATGGAAAAATGTTCTTATTCCAAAATCATATTGCAGCAGTGGTGTTCTAATTTCTCTCTGTGCAAGTTGGACAGCAGATATTTCTACCACACTACACTCTGTATCAGTATGGACAACAATTCGGTAAGTTCAGTACCTACAAGCCTCACAATCATAAATAGATATATTTTCTTTTGAATTATTTGTTTTGAGGGAAATTTTGTACTGCTATCTTCTCCTCATAAATGAACCAGATGAATTAAAACACAGCAATCATGTCAAAGACCGAAGCCAGAATTTCCCTGTTCTGGGAGAAGCACCCAAAGCACTTGCCACTCCTTCATTCAGTACCTGGAGCAGTCAGGTATGTTATTTGCCTACGAAGTGTTTTTACTAAAACCTTTTTTGAACCATTTGAAAAGTTTCCCACTGTAGAGACTTCCTTCTCCTAACTTCAGTTTTCACCCTCTAAAACCAAATGTCCTTTTTCCATTTTCTCGGTCCTTCCTATGTGTTGTTTTATTCTTGGCTCCAGCTGCTGGCAGCTGGGAGATACCCACCTTGGCCTACTTGTGTCATGGGAAGATCGTCCCATACTCTTCTGATTTAATAAAAAAACCCACACCCCCTAAAACCCCAAACAACCCAAACCAACAAACAAAACACACACACACACAAGTCCTGATAGAAAATCAGAGTTCTAACAGATCATTCATGACCGGTACTAGATTCCAGGACAGCAGGAGACACTGGGAAAATAAACTGGCAAACAACTGAACTACTGTAAGAGATACAAACCCCATGCTGGTCCTGTTCTGCTCTTACAGAGCAATCCAATCAAGACTTGGCTCACATCGAACAAATCCAATTAATGAATTTAGCTGGTAATAAATCTGACAACATGTTTCATTTGAATCGGTTGATCAGGAAATAACAAATTTTCACAACTGGAATATTTGTCCTTTCAAATAGCATCAAATCAATCATTCCTCATACAGTTCTAGCAGATTCTGCAAAGCACAGGTGCACTTGAAATGAGGAATATCATTGCTGCTCTCTGTGTTAGGACAGTTTTAAGGGGAACAGATTCCTCATTCTTCATCTGTATGTCAAATATACCTGTATTTTTTTTTCCCCAAGTGCCAGCTCTGTTCAGAATTTCTAAACACATCTATTTCCTCTTGGAAATTGTGGACTTGGAAATTATATTTACTAGGTGCCTTCTATGGAGCTTTTAAGAAATCAGTTACCAGATGGACAATTTAGTCACTGTTGTCTGTGCTCTTTTTGACTTGGAGTGAAAGAAGGAATGACACTACAGCCAAATCCAGGCAATCACCGCTTCCCGTTCTATCCCTTAGGGCAACCTCTTCACATCTGGAGCCTGTGTTCACTTCTCAGGTGAACAAACACGCTGAGGCATGGAAATCTGCCTGAGGATGCAGGATTTTAACAATTAAAATTATTTCTAACACTAGCACGAGTATTCAAATATTGATGCAAGTTTTCCTCTAGTGTTACTCAGCAATATGTCTCATGGCTGAAAACTGAAAACAGTGTCCAGAGCCTTCTTTTTAGCCCAGCTCAGCCTGTTCTGATGATGGCTTATTGCAAAGCCTCTGAATGTCGCTGTCTCAGGGTCGGCTGCCGGCTGTAACACAAATCGCCTGCCACCAGGATCATTCCCGGCAGTGACCCTTGGTTAACCTGCCGATCTCCGTGCTAGGCAATCCAATCCTAATGCAGAACCAGAGGGGAGTAAGAATCGAGCGCAGAGCACCTTTTCCATGTCCACCAGGGTAAAACTTGCTTATCCCAAGGCCCAATGCATTTTATGTGGTGTCTGTTTCTCTCATGAAAAACCAGCTGTAAGAGGAAAAGTGTTTCCAATGGTATGGCTGAATGCACAGGCACTGCAACGGCGTAGGGTTGCCCAGCAACAGTTCAGTAGCACAATTCAGAGGGAAGGAGGTCCAGCTAAACGGAAGGATGAGTCAGAGCCATATTGAAGTGAGTAAGAGAACATTCTCAGTGAACTTTGATTAAAACCAAAGCAGAGCAGCCCGAACAACTGCCCCTTGCCCCTAAGGCATAATCAGATCTGTGCTTCTTGGGAGGAGATTGAGTAAAGGGCAACTATGCTGTGGCTCCAAGCTGCACTGCCAGGTTGGAGCTCAGGTTCTCAAGCAATCCATCTTCAGGAAAATGTTAGTGCTCAGAGATATATCTCAATTATGACAACACTTCTAATAGCAACTGCAGCACAATCAACCTTTCCATACTGCTTCTACAATGTGTTTCAGATTTGTCCTGTTGGGAAAACAGCAAAGAAGATAGAACCATTCATTTCCTGTGACCATTAGATCTATCATGCAATGGCCAAGCAGCCATCAGTTATGACTGCAGCTCTATAAAAAGGAAACCTATCCTTCAGACACTAAACTGCTATTTCCTGACCTTCATGCTGCCATGGGTGGAAACTCATCCGAAAGTCACAAAGTGAGGGTAGCTCCCCGTAAAGAGAAGTCGTTGAGTTCCCATAGAATGTTAGCACTCAGTAGAATGCTGCTAATGAACAGGGAATGGGAAATCCTTCCATTTAGAACTTCTTGGTGAAAGTCCACGTGTTATACATGAGATGGAACAGAGGAGAGGAGATAGGACAAGGCAGTGAGACTAACTACAGAAATGATTCTTTGTTTCCCATGAACTGAAATTCAGTAGAGTTACAGAGGAGGAATGTCTGATGAGAATAAAGGGAAAAAAGTTAAGAAGGAATGGACAGTCTCAGGAACAGGATGCACTGCCAGTAAAACATTTCCATATCACAACTCTGGAAAAAATATTTGTCTTGAAGTGTCAGGAAGCGACGTGTTAAAGCAGCAAGCAGATAATGCAAGGCAGGAAAAAGAGCAGATGCCCCGGTACTATTTGTGAGCAAAGCAGAGTGGAAATCAGCCCGTGCAAAGGAAGAGCGAAGAAGGAAAAACCAGTGGTGATGGTTATTGCAGAGCTGTTATCACGACTGGTTAGGGTGTCCTTCTTACACCCCTCCTAAGTGACCTTTCAGTCCAGTGAAGATTCTGTCTAGGTACAGCTACCGCTCTCTGCGTATAACCTCTAACAAAGATGCATTTTCCTGTGATATTAGTGCGAGTGCTACCAAAATTACCCCTCAAGAACATTTAGGAATTTCACCTGGAACAGAATTTAAATTGGGCTTGGGAAACCCGAATTAGCCTCTGGCAATGAGTACGGTGTAGTTTCTGATGGGAGATCTCTATGTTGGAGGTGAAAAAACTGGTCAATCCTGGGACAGGCATCCTGAACCTGGCAGGGCAGAGCTGAGCACCAAGACCTTACGACAGTTTTGGCAACTGAAATCATTTACAGGTTCCTGTAAATGTAAGATAAACACCTGCTTAGTTTATCTCAGAAGAACTAGGTTGAACTGTACTACTCCTCTGCTTACATATTTTGCTGGGCAAAATAGTGTTTCTTTCCAGGTACACCATGTGTCAGACTGAAGAATGGAGTAAGATGTTCTCAGAAATTAATTCTGAGGTCAGGACTCAGCTGGAATATGTTTTTATTAAAAATGTTCTTGCACACAGACAGTGTGTTTATGAGTCTGTCTGGGTGTATAGAGGTGTCTATGTTTTTATTCTATTTTTTACTTATTCCTGTTTCAGCTGCTTCAAGCTGGTGAGGGCAAGGAATGTGGGCCAGTGCTTTTATGGAGGAGGTAGGTGCAAGCAGAAGCATTTGACATTGCACCATCATTGTGCCTGCATTATGTTGAACTGTGTATAATGATTTCCCTTCTACAACAGCGCCAACGTGAAGAACAATTTCTCAAGCCAGAAAAAGCCTTATGAGAGGTAAAATGTAATATTTGCTTGTGTTTGATATCCTGTTATCCTCCTGAGCTCATTAAAGGCACTTGCTGACAACTCAGCTTCCAGCCACTTGGTCAATATAAAGATATTTTCCTTCCCCATCACTTAAAAATGTTTTTCAGTGTTAAATCCAGAGGAGGCCATCTCTGGAGATATATCTCAATGACAAAAATGAGTATTTCTCTTTGCTCCATACCTCTATTTCTTTTATTATTGGTAGTATTTGTATTAGCATGTCATAGTATTAGTCTGTATTGCTGTTAGTATTTATTAGTATTGGGTTTATGCTGAAGCAAATTATCCAGCGTTGCTGTAGTGGGGCATGCGCCAATATGACAAATTTTTGTCCGGATCCCAAAGAGTCTTTGGGTTAGTCTGTAGTTTGGCCTGTGGTTACTTTTCCTGCTACCAAACATTCAGTCCTTTTTCAGCAAGGTAATACTGGAGTGCAGGTGGGCTACAGAAATCCCATTTACTGAGATAGGTTTTGCTCCTTTGAAAGGACCTAATATGATCATGGTTGTATTGAATTCTATTGTCTGTATAAAGCTTGCTCGAACCTACAGATAAAATGCACAAAATATAATAAACTTGTTCTGGTGTTCAGTGTGTTCTTTTTTAATCTTCGTTAGAGATACGGGAGAAGAAAATAACAAAATCTGTATGCTAGGCATAGCCTAGCATAGCATAGTTCCCTTCAAACTCGAGAAACTCCTGGAATAAAGACCAACAAAGATAGCAGCCCTTGTTAATGAACAAATACCTTTTTTATATATTGTTATAGAGCTACAAGGAGTTCGGGGAGCCTAACAAGATAGAGAGAAAGCAAACGGTTGTAAATAATCAGCTATAGTTATTCTTTCCATTTATCGAGTACTTTAAAAGGATGAGGAAAACCTGGCCATCTAAGTTCTGGACTTGGTTAAGAAATGCCAACAGAAAATAACGTGTTTTAAAAAAACCACCTTGGCAGGTTTCCCCTTCTGGAGAAGTTTGGCTCCATAAAGAGACATAGCTAATAGGAAAAATGAACACAGTTTGGGGGCTTTTTTCTATTTTGGGGCTACAGTCATCAATATTGAATGGGCTCTGTTTAGCAGGTCTCAGAAATGTTGAGGTTAGAAAGCTCCCCCTGCCTTCATGGCCCTTAAATGATCTGCATTCACAAGATCCCACAAGATAAAAGATCTTAAAGGACCCGAGTGAGGCCAATTGTTTCTTAGCAATTTGATGGCACACTGAAAATTGGTCATAGTGTTACCAGTTGTATTAGTCATGATTTTTGGGGTCACTGTCCAGGAGGAAATATTTCTATTATTGATACCCGTAGAGATTCACAAAGATACAAATTATTTCAGCACTATAGAAACAGGAAAAAAACCATCAAATATTTCCAATAATAAAGGCATGCATTCTCATGACAAAGGAATCATCTCAAACGTTCTGCATTACTGATTTTGGGGTATGACATTTCACAAGGGTGACAAGGCAGGTATGCCCAGAAAGGCAGAGGATGTAATTGTAAGTGTGATCACACCTTTTAGCAGAGACATTTAAACATGAAATGTAGAGTGCAAATTCTGTACAGCACAGACACTTTACAGAATACCCTGACAAGTGAGAAAGCTTTCCAAAAAGATAAAAATTCTCTAGCGGCTTCAGCCAGCTGCTTAAAGACACAGAAATGAGTGTATAATTTAGGTTGCGTGGTAAGTAATAATTTTATTATTAATATGACTCTCGCTCACTCCTACCCTTTCAATTTAAAAAGAAAACACATTTCAATGTGGTATGTTATTTATCTAGAAGACAATTATCTCAGCGAATAACAGCTTAATTAGACATTACCTATCTGGAAATGTGAAAAGTGGAAAGTTCTCTGGATTTAGGAGAAATCCTTTAACAGAAACAAAGTACGGAAACTGCTTAGTCTGGAAACTGCAGAGTGGTTGAAGTCACAAGGCTGCTCAAAAGGGAGGGTGTAGGGTGTGAGGATATATGTCCATATCCATCCTGGGGTGGAAAAGATGGGTGTTTAGACGGCTAGTAGAGAACATGCACAACCAAATCATCACTGTGCTTAATCTGGCTCAAATCACACCTCCTGGTGAAAAATCATGAAACCTTCGCTTCCTTCATATACCTGCTTCAGAAACCACTTACCAAGCATTTGTGAAGAAGCACAATTTACTATTTTTCAGATGATATATCAAAGAAAATTTCCACCCGTGGGAAGCTGATGTACTGCTCCCTTAACCTGTTTACAATTTCTACACTTTCAATGCAGCCAGCCAGCTGAGGCCATTCGCTGGTTTGACTGAGTGACTGAAATCTCCTAGAAAAAACAATGGATGGCGAAGAGGAAATTATGAATTCCATTGTTCAGGCAGACATTACCTTGTACAAATGTGAATTACATCGTACAATAAAGAAAAATGCGTGAGCGTTGGACGCGAGTGATTTTCCTGATCTGTGTGGCTTAGGCTTCCTGAGGAAAGAATTCCTTCAACACTCATGTGGGCAAGGACCTGGGTAACGGGTAGCAGTTAATGACTAAGGAGGCTGCGTGTTGAAAATAACTATTCACCTAACATTTTATTTTTTCTTTTCCAGATTTCTGCCAGCTTTACCATTAATGAGGAGTTTGGCAGCGAAGGTGTAATTTGGAAATGCGAAGGACTAAATTGGTTACACCTTTATTGAGCGCGAGAACAGCCTGTCCATTTCCACTCGTCATTATCTGAGCTGTCTGATTGCATGCTCCACACCTTTTAGATACTGAGCTGTTAGTTAAGCAGAGGCAGGTTTGAAAATACATTTGTGGACATTTGGAAGATAATCATGACACGACCGTTTTAGTGTTCCATCCCTATTTCTACTGCCAAAAAAGATTCTACTACTTAGATGGGAAATATGTTCAAAGCTCTTGGCAAAACAAAATGTATTTTGAAGCTTAAGGTGAGATGCCATGTGCTACCAACTCTTAACAAATAACAAATTCTAGGGGATTTTCGAGATAGGTATCTGTGTATGTAGCTATGTAAATGTATATACGTACATGTAACACTCACATACACATACACACACACGCTGTCCTGGTTTGGGTCAGACCAGAACCCGCCCTGCTCAGGGGTTCCGCTGCCTAGCCCTGTCTCTGCTCTGTGACAACACTCTCTGCAGGTCACAGCAGGTTTGTGCAGTCAGTGGCAGGAGCAGGGTTGTGCAGACAGTGGCAGCTCCTGGCAGCGACAGCACTGGATGCTGACAGTCACGGCCAGGGATTGGGGTGCAGAAAGGCTCTGGCTGACACTTGCTGCTGGGCAGACCAAGGTCACTGCTGGACTTTGTGTCCCACGGTGGGGGACAGGAAGGGAGAGGCCACAGCTGCGGGGAGGAATGGACAGGAGAGGTGACCCTGCACTGACCAACCAGGGGTTCCATCCCATAGACATTATATCTGGTATAAAGCTGAGGGGTCATGAGGGACAATCTCTCTTCTCCAATGGCCAGTATCTGAGGAGGACTCTGTCTGTTCTGCCTTCGACCCCAATCTGTGCATCCCTGGATCCAGTTCCAGTAGGGATATGGTCTGTATTTGTATCTAGTTTATTTTATTGTTGTTATTTCCATTCAGGCAGTTTCAGTTGCCTTTTCCAACCCATCAGTCTCTCTGCCTGATTCCCCTTCTCTTCCCTTAGGGGAGGGAGAAGGGTTCATAGGGAGCGTCTGCCATTCGCCTATCGGCTGCCCCAGCCCTGCTTCATGACATGCACCTACCTGGAAATAAACAGTTAAAAAGAACATGAAAAGTCAAATTCATAAGCAGTTTTTAATGTATTCTATCCATACTTTCAGAAAAGTGATCTGTAAATGCTGATGAGCCAGAAAGCAAGAGCAATGAATAACCGTTAACGGCAGCCTAGTAGACTCTCTGCGTTCACATTTCAGTTGAACCAATGTTCCTAACAAAAGAACAAACAAGAACTTCGCTAATAAATTCACCTTCTGTTTACACCTTTGTGTTTCCCTGAAATATTTATGTGCTTCTATTAGAAAAAAATAAAAGCTATGGACCACAAAGTTAACAGTTTTACTGTTTTATTTATTACAGAATAGATAGTTGGGAATTTTTCCTTTCTCATCCTGCCATTCGCCATGTCTTTAACTAGGTTTAGCAGAACTGAAGGAAGCTTCCATGTCCTTCTGAACCCCGTTTTCTCTGCTGGCAATGCCAGCACATGTGGCAATAAGCAGCATTTAGGGTGAAGACATCTTTCTTGATGAAATGGATGAAGATGGGCAAAAAGTTTAATACAAGTCACCAAGGAACAACAATTTGTGAACAACATAAACATTATTCTAACTTAATTGACAGATGAATCTCCCCCTTCTCTTCACAAATCCCCAAAGAAACTAAATAATGTAAGAGTACATAATTCTCAATGGTAACAGATCTAGAGTTAATGAAACTCACTGCTTTGTGATGTGCTTCATCGTTACCGAATGCAGGTCACGCCTGCTGTATGTGGATGTCTGAACAGCTTGGTCAAGACTGGGGTTGACCTAAGAGACTTCAAAGACATTTCTGTTAAGCCTTTAGAATATGAGTATATTCGTGCACAATCATTGACAAAAAATTGACAAAAATCATTGACAAAAAATGGTGGAAGATTTTGGAATCTAAAATACTTCTCAGCAGTTGCTCAGGGGTGAGAACAGTACACCGGACTGGAGTTGACCTAAGAGACTTCAAAGACATTTCTGATAAGCCTTTAGAATATGAGTATATTCGTGCACAATCATTGACAAAAAATTGACAAAAATCATTGACAAAAAATGGTGGAAGATTTTGGAATCTAAAATACTTCTCAGCAGTTGCTCAGGGGTGAGAAGATAAATAACAAACTAACAGAGATCTTGCAATTGTGATTCCTCTGTTGTGATTCCTCCACAGAGTTCTCCGTTTCTATTGCCACCATGTTCAATATTCAAGAGATCTTCTGTGTCAAGATAGCAGTCCCAAGAGCTTCCACACAGAGGTCCAGACAACCTCCTGCAGTCAGAACTTCCGGTTAGAGGTTTCAGATTATGGGAAATGGTCCTGGAAAACAGCATTACCAGTCAGGAGGAAGAAATAGTCAAGCACAACTCAGCAATTACTTGGTGGCAATATCAAAAGAGATTAGAGAACCTGCCAGAGAAACAATATATTTGTCTTATCTCTTCCATTCAGACAGAGACTCAAGGTATTTTTACTCCTTGGACCTACATTTCCAGAGCCAAAGCTCATGTTCTAATGTGCAAAAGGGAAGGAGTAAGTCCAAATGACCTAACTTGCAAGGCCTGCTCTGTCTCATCCTCCTTACCACTCTCAGTCTGTTACAGTTAAAAACGAACCAACCTGCAGACTGTTGCTTTAAAATCTATCTTGGTGGCTGTGCACCCTTCGCCTGCTTGTCCTGATTTGTCGGGGGTGCTTTAGTCCCCGTCTGTGTAAATGTTATGGCCTCACATGAACCAGGAGACTTACCTTTTGGAATAAGAGGGCTATTTGTTTTGCTTGTTTAAGTCTATTTTCTGTGAGTCAGTAATGTATATTAGCACACTCTGAGCCAGATCTACAGTGATTTGGTACCTTTTGGCAATTCAAGTCAAAGGACAGGATCAGTTTATGTTCCCTGAGAATATTGTACTATGTGTACTCAGTAGAACTCGGAAACTTGATTTGAAAAACACCAAATGAAAAGGCAGTACCACAAAGAACAGCGAGATGAAAAAAATCTCTGGTTTATTATTGCAAAAGTTAAAGAAAGATGTGCATAATGAACAGAGGAACATTATTCCCAGAGAGGGAGTGACTGCACTAACTCAGAAAGTTTGGCTTTTCCTGTGAAGTTCAATAATCCGGAGAACGATACGCTTCATAAATCAGAAAATGCAGGAATCTGAAGTCACTCTACTCCCTATGTAATATAATTTCTAAATATGAAATTCTCATTCTCTTTTGCCTACCCCATAAAAACTCCAGATAAAGGGTTTGCCTCAATTACAGAAAGATTTAGGAGTCGGAATTGGCAGAGAGATAAAGAAGATGACTACCCCAGGGAGGATATTAATTTCAATTTTATTAATTTTGCCCCAAAGAGTCAAATTTAATTTGTTCCTGTGTTCTTCATTGGTTCTTACTGAAGCTACAATGAAGGGTCAAGATTTAATTTCATCAAATCTTCAGGTTTATTAGAATAGTTATCCCAGACATTGGACTATATTAACCAGCCACTGGAAATTCTGCTCTGGAGTGTTCGGTGTCGGTAGATAAAACGACAGCTGTAGACGTCAGCTTGCATAACCCATGTCCCTGAAAAGGCAGAGCTGGGTTCTGCAGCCCAGCTGTGCAGTTCTGTACCTTGGTCTCCTTGTAAACATGCTGAGCGACGAGGCTTCCTCTTCCCTTCTTCAGTCTTTACGGCAGACGTGACATTCTTTAGACACTACCAATGCTTCTGGCTTGTTCTGATTTATTTTGGTTTTAATTCCATGAAGTGCCAGAGACAGGTTTAACTTAATGCAGTGTTTAACTTAAAACTGTGCTTCATTCAACTATCTTCAGC
>NW_010414377.1:13589-24086 GCF_000710305.1 Buceros rhinoceros silvestris
CACATACTTAAGTACTTTTTTTGCATTAAGAAAGGAATTGTGTATACGCTGAAGTGCTTTGTTCAATGGAAAATCTGGTTTCGCTCTGATCAATTAAATTAATAAGGTAAATTTGTTACCAGAATGTGCTGGTGTCATTACGAGAAGAACGACATAATTAAGAAGATCAGTATCTACCAGATGACTATGTTATTTGTAACATTTCATAGAATTAAGGTATAAAGAGAATGATAAACTGTGTGTTATTAACATTTTCCTAATGTGATTAATATCTTTGTGACTGATCTCATCTTAATATCTTGGGCTTGGCCAGGTTCTGATCTTACCTGTGGTACTAGAAAACTCAGAAATTGTTTAGCTATGGTTCTTTTAACATTGGAGATACAAAAAATCCAAGTCAAAGACTTGAAGTGGTTTCAGTTTGCCACTGGTTGTGTTTTATTTTAAGTTTTGAAACATTTGTTGCTTTTTTTACGTCTTAAATGTGACCTTCCACATATGGAAGAGGGCTTCCACAGGTCCCTTCCAACCCCAGCCCTCTGTGTTTCTAGTGCATCCTTTCCACCCTTGGAGATATTTGAGCTCTGACTCTGATCAGCATGGTCTGATCTCAAAGCTGCCTCTGCTTTGAGCAGGAGATTGGACTAGATACCTTCTGAGGTTCCTCACATAATTAAGGAAGAAATTTTAAAAACTTTTATTTTAATAAAAAAAAATTAGTGTATTAAATAAATACATATATGCTAATTTTTCAAAACACATCTGAGGATACAACCCCTCCACTCTAGGGCATGTACATGTTCTTCCTTCTTTTACAAATAATCAGTCAACACCAAATAACTCATCTGCTCTTTGTTTCCCTCTATCTGCCTTCAAATCCTCAATGCAATCCTGGCATTGCCCAAGATTCTAAAAATGCATTTTAAAACAATGTATGTTGTCCAAAATGCAAACCCTCACTTTCTTTCTTTCTAAATGCTAATAAGGATTTTACCATCCACAAAACTGACTCCTGCATTTGTGGTCGAATTGCCTTGTGACATTTAATTTCTCCTGCTAATTTTCAACTCAGATAATACACTCATTGCTTCGCTATTTTTCCTAATGTTGAAGCTGTCTCTTTGTAATAAGGTCTTAAAGGAATGAGTGAATGAAGATAACTCTATTTTACAAAAGAGGAAAGAAGAAATTAAAAAAAGAAAGTAAAAGACATAGGAAAGGAAGAAGGGTTCCCCAAATACCTTTGAAGCTCTCAAGCCTTGCTCAGGTAACCGTCTATCATGTGACAACCACTTCTATGCTCATGCTGGTGCATAAGGTAGCACATTCTCATCCCTTAATGAACAGGAAGATGCACAGCGCTGATGCAGGTGTCGGAACAGAGCAGTAGAGGGTTACAGCAGGACAGAAACAGGACATCTGCCAGGTGCACTCAGGTCACAGCCCCCCAGTCCTGATGGTGTGGAGACAGTCACCTGAACCCCATCTTACTCTTGCTGTGGTTGGAGAAGTAAACTCACATGGCAGTTCAGTATCAATCCTTATTTCCCTTGATTTTACCAAATACTGCCTTTTACAAGACTCGCCATTCAACCGGTGATAGTAAAAGAAGCCCCAAATCACCAAAACTATTTTTTCTTTTGGTAAGACTTTTCCTTTTTTTAAAGATCACACATTGCTGGGCCAGGGCTATGAAAACGCTAACTTTTTCATAATGAATGGTCTATCAAATTAAAGAAGATCCAGTGAAGTCAGTAGAACTAAGATACAATTCAAGAGTGTCGAGGATATTGTACTCTGATGTCAAACCTCAGAATGATCTGCAAGTAGCATAGAATTGCTCAAAAATAAATTATCTATTACAAAAAAAAAAAAGAAAAAAAAAGAAAGGACATTAATATCGTGAATTAACACCACAATAAAGAATATCTATGGGCATGTGCAAAGACTGACACAGACACCACAAAAAGGATTGAGGGTGGCAATCAACTGCTCTGAGCAGTGCGCTCCTCCTCCTCTATGGCCTCCTACATTCTGACTACAGTTGACATTTACCACTGGGAAGCAATTAGCATCACTCTGGTATGAGAAGTATTTCCATGCTAATTAATTTCATAAGAGAAACATCAAGATTTCTGCAATTTTGTACTTTCCTGCTTTTTGGTACTGAATTACATCTAACAGTCTGTTAAAATGGCACTTCAGGGTTTGGGGGAGAAATTTGCAAATGTACAATGAGAGATGGCTGTTACTCCAAATGTCTCTCTCTTTTTATCCTTTTTCTTTTGAAAAAATAACATTGTCTCTGCATTGAGTCACTTTGTTTTCATTCCGCTATGAGTTCTGTTAAATTCATCTGAACATCCAGATAAGCGTCACTAGACGCGTTGCTCAAAATGACAATTTTTCATTAAGCAAGTAACAGAAGAACGAATGATAACAAAAATCGAGATGCTTTCAATTATAAGAAAATTCATTCTTTGTTAAGGTCCTACCATGTTTTAATTCCTGCCAAATAACGATTTCATGCTTTGTCAAGGAAAGTTAAGGTGACCTTAATACTTGCGTAACTGCAATCTGTTGAAGACGTTGCTATTTCATTTCTCTCCATTCTCAGCCTCAGATGCTAGAGGGTCAGGTGGGTGATCTTTTAAAATTGAGAGCAACCCTTAGACAATGAACCAATCTAACTAGCCTAATACGGTTCCAAAAGAAACATGTGCTGGTTGTTCAGGACAACGACCTGACCTTCACAAGTAGGACCTTGAACGTCGTCATAAGGGAATAGACTAATAATGGAGTAATAACACAGCAAGAAGAAAATAAATAGACTGAGCTTATGTTCCAAACTCATGAATTTCCCCCCAAATATCTAGTCACTAGTTGTACAAAAGACGTAAGACTGCGCTTACTTTTTTTTCTTTTACATTTTATCTTCTGTCTTTTTTCCTTCAGTGCAGCATTACTGAGCTGGTCCCTTACTATTTGTCCTGCTAGGGCTATTCTTTGTTCCAGGTATAAAGGACATAGTAAATTAAAACTAACTTGAGCAAACCATCCTCAGAGGTCTGGGATGACTGCAGAGGCATCACTGTAAATTTTGGGTTTGTGTGACGACATGACTTAGAAGTCCCAGTAACTAATTACTCCTTTTTGGCTCTCAAAGCCTTTCCTCTGGCCATAGACCTCCTGACTTCTGTTCTGATAAAATCTAGGAATATGTCTAGTAGCACACCAGGACCAGTACTCTGCTTGATGTCTCATGCCCCTGTTAGTTCACAGATACCTTGTTTTCCTTCAGGATCCAGTGGGAATCCTTGAGCAGGGACAGAAGGCAGCACTTCACAGATTCACAGAATAGTCTGGGTTGGAAAAGACCTTTAAGATCATCGAGTGCAACTGTTAACCCAGCACTGCCAGGTCACCACTAAACCAAGTTCCTCAGCACCTCATCGACATGTCTTTTGAATACCTCCAGGGGTGGTGACTCCACCAATGCTTTACAATTGGCGACAGTTTTTGTATAGCAAGGCAGGTACAGGATGCTGTCATACCAGCTATTCCACATTGGGAAACCTAGTATAGGAACTTGAGGTAGCCCCCATTCATGTGGGTTCCTCCTCTTGGTATCTTAGAGTACGTGTGAGGTAACTCACTCCATACTGATGGTGAACCTGACACAGATATCAAAAAGAGTAACCAGACCTCTCAAGCTACTGGCACAGCAGTGCTTCGAATTTCCACGTGCTGGCTGCCCCTACATCTCCTGAGAAGCTGGGAGCTTTCTGTAGTATTGCTAAGGTGATTTGAAAGTGGGATTTACTTATTTGCCACCTTGCTCATCAAAGCCATTATGTTCAGGTTAGTTAAATGTCTTTGAATTAGCCACAAGAAGGTTGAATTTCTGACCCAGTCCTGCTCAAATATTTCTGAGGTGTATTGTGGGAGAGTGGGCTGGAATCACTTGTGAGATTTGAAGCGTACTAAAGCTTAGGCTGGTAGAAATCTTCTGACCCCCAACTCCACAATCCAGACAGACCTAAAGCAGTATAAACAATATTTGTTTGAAAATCCCCTGGAATGGCAGTTTGTCAGCCTTCAGCATTTTTACCTTCTAGCTCATGTACTGAAACAGTTTCTAGGAGACAGGACAGTAAAGCATTAGGCTGGGGATGGTGCGACACGATGTATTAGTTCAAAATAGCTCAGTCTGCATCCTTGGAAATGATCCAGAATTGTTTGATTTAACTGTAACGTAATACTAAACCCCGTATTTTTGACAAGTAAACCCTAAATCTAATGATAGTGGTATGATGAATGTACACTCAGTACATTGCTGCGGAGAAGGAATGATCCTCAATCGCACTGGTAGAACTACCCAGTTTTGCTCTAATTGAGTAAGACAAACAATCCCATGAGCTGCGATGTCAACAAGCCTCTTTGTAATATAAAAATTTTCAGAGTGCTTAGAATCAAAAGAAGTAGGACACTGTTAATTTAATTGCTAAGAGATAAGTTTGATCAAAGCAGAAGAATGTGAACTGCATCCTTGAATATAAGGAGCTTCATTTAGAAAATGGACTTAATAACAGGCACATTTATTCATTGTTGGGGACTTGTGATTATTAATATTTGATCTAAAGAATGCCTCGTATTTAAGACTCTTCCGTTATTTACATTTATTATCCAGTTTTCTCCTGTCATTTCTTCCTGGCTTCACTATTGCTAAGAAATATGTAACCAAGATAATCACATTATCTGCCATCAGTGCTGCAACCTGCTTCAGCTGAAGAGGCCATACACCACCTTGCAGTGCTGCTACTGACAAGGTTTCCCTAGAGCTGATGCCAGTTGCTGATGAGCAACTCACCTCCAAAGAGAGTCCTAAAAGCTGTGACGTGACCTCCATTCCAGAGGGCTGAAACTTTACTTCCACTCACAGCCCCAAAGGGCCAAGGTAGCTTGAGGGAACTGGAGTCTATTTCTGCCTGATACAAGAGTCCATTTCTCGTGGTGACACAGCTAGCTAAGGGGTGGTGCCCCCGCAAGATGAGTATCCATTTTACTATGCAGCTCTCTCAGCTTATGGTTCATCACGTTTTGGGCTTTTCTAAAATTATTTTTGTTGTGCAGAGGAGTACCACAATTTAATGACCACCATCCTAGGCATTTCAGCATTTTTAAATCAGAAAATATGATTTAAAATATTTTATATTCTGCCTGGATCTTTCAGTCTCATTCAAAACATAGTAATAATAATTGGAGAAGTTATTAAGATTTATATGAGGAATGTCTTTCACAATAACTTAATTGCCTTATGACTTTTGACTGAAAAGGATTGATTTTTCTTTCTTTTTTGAAGGTACTCCTTTGTGTTTTGGGTCAAATTGCCCAGAACAATCAGAATAATCTGATACTACTACAGAGACAGAAAGTCAGCCTAACATCGTACAACTCTTTTTCTCCTTAAAATTTGCATGCTGTGTAGGATATTATAGTCAGTGGGTGCACAAATTTCGTCTCCTTAAAGAGAAGGCTGCCTGCGCCTGGGGGCAGCCATAGCAACAAGAGGTGATATCTGATTTGATGGGCTCCACCATTTCCTCTGTTGATTCCTGCAGCATTTCAGCATTAACGATGTTCTCGCGGGAGCTCTAGAGCCCTACGGCCATTTATTTCTTAGCCCCTGCAATGCTTTATCCTAGTTACAGCTTCTAAAGCAGAGAAGGTGGGGAAGGTGGGTTCAGAAGACATTTGGTAAAGACAAGTCCATGGGGAGTTATTGCTCTAAGGTCTATTGTAGATTTTGGAACTTTCTTGGCATTTGCAATAATAACCTTCTTAAAGTGATACGCAGGAGTAAGAGGAGTCTAAAAAAGCTCTGTCATGTCACAAGAGGATGAAAGAATCTATTACAACTTCAAAAACCATTTTTAACTGAGAAAGTTTAGTTATGTAGCTCACACCCATTCAGCTAACTCCATCTCCAGCATTTTTTGTTGGTGTTAATGAGTATTTCTAATTATTGTAGACAAATGTGTAGCTATGAGTTTGGTTTTAGTCTATAACTGAAAATTTCAGTCAGTTTCATGCCCTGAAGATGGTTCACCTGTATCTCTACTCACGGTTACTGGGGAAATGAATTTCACGAGGCAGAGAAAGAATCAGCACCTTCTGAGAAGGAAGAGTCTCTCCTGTACGCACTGGAACTGGGATTGACAATAATCACCTTACAGCCTCAGAGTACCAAATGGATAGTGGTATAAAGATGATTAAGGAAAAAAACTTATTTTCCGAGTCATATTATGCTGCTTATACTGAGCAAAAGGTATCATCAAGACCTATCCATTTGATCAAACAGAGCGGGGAAGTGAGCTCTTAAATCTCACAGCCTCCATGTGTCTGATCGAATGAAACCAGGAAGGGAACAGCCCAATCTCCTCAGGTTGCTGACGGAGTTCCACATGACACTGTCCGGTAACAGTAATACAGACAGAAGTAGTTGCAGAGCAGCACTTCAGGGTTTGGATGTGCTGGGATTACTGACAGAGAATGGAAGAGCGAAGGCACAAGGAGAAGTAAGCATGGGACGTGGTGTTTGATCAGGGGGTTAAGTTGAGCAGCCTTCACAGGAGCTCGTGTTCTACTGTGAGGAGTTGAGTAGTCCTGAGGTAAGTTCTTAAACCAAGTAGTTGCACCTTCTTTGCTCGATTTGGAAATCACCTATTTATTTTTTTTTTAAATAACGGATGGTCTTTTGAATACACTCCAAATAAGCAATAACTTCAGTTCTACCAAACAGAAGAAAAGGCTCCACAATGTTCACAGCATGTGTGTGGGGAAGTCATGCCTGAATTGTTTCATAACT
This sequence comes from Buceros rhinoceros silvestris, assembly GCF_000710305.1. NCBI lineage: Eukaryota > Metazoa > Chordata > Aves > Bucerotiformes > Bucerotidae > Buceros > Buceros rhinoceros. Next base: position 20,458 of record NW_010414377.1, read on the forward strand.
TCTGTGAGTTATTCACTTTCTAAAAGCTGTGGTTACCATAGCTAGGATTCCCAAAATAAGTACTCTTAAATTTAGTACTCGTGGAGAGAGTAAAGTGCGGCACATCAGATCAAACTGACAGGTACTTTGAGTTGTAAAGCATGATGAGATGGAAAAAGACAACTTGATGCAGGCAGATTTTTTTGGAAGCTCTTTTAAGGAACACATGTTTATTATAAATGTTAAGGAATTATCTGGGGCTACATACATGAGTTAAGAACCATAAGCTGTGTTGAACACTTACTTCAGAAATTAAAATCCTGGTTAGCTACACTCTCCCCTGAGAGCTCTGTCTCATGTACTCCTTGTTTCAATATCCGACTTCTATTAAATTAGGGTTCTTTTGGCTGGAATTCATCATCGTTTATGTTTTACACAGAATTCTTATAATGTACATAGCAACCTTATTGCATTAGTATATATATTTTGTTTTCATTTGCATTTAAATACAAACTAGAAGAATTTCAACCTAATCTGAACTAATTTCCTTAAAAAACCAAAGACAGTCTCGCATACTGATGTGTGGTCTAAGAAATTGAATGTATTGGACTCTAGGACTCAGGAGATTCCTCCTCTTTATTGGCTGCTGTTCCCATTTGTCTGTAAATTGGAGAGACATGGATTTCATGGATGAACCACTTGGGTGGATAAGGAATTGGCCTGATGGTTGCACTGGAAGGGTTGGGGGCAACAGCTTGATGTCCAAGTGAAGACTAGTGACGAGTGGTGATCCTCAGGGGTATGCACTGGGACCAGAGCTGTTTAACACCTTTGTTGGCGACATGGACAGTGGGATCAGCAAGTTTGCAGATGACACCAAGCTGTGTGGTGCAGCTGACACACTGGAAGGAAGGGATGTCATCTAGAAGGACACTGGCAGGCTTGAGACATGGGCCCATGCTAACCTCATGAAGTTTAACAAAGCCAAGTGCAAGGCCCTGCTCCTGGGTCGGGGCAATCCCAAGCCCAAACACAGGCTGGGCGGTGGGTGGATTGAGAACAGCCCTGAGGAGAAGGACATGGGAGTATGGGTGGATGAAAAGCTGAATATGACCCGGCGACGTGTGTTTGCAGCCCAGAAAGCCAATCACATCGTGAGCTTCATCAAAAAAAGGGTGTCCAGCAGGGCAAGGGAGGGGATTCTGCCCCTCTGCTCTGCTCTGGTGGGACCCCACCTAGAGTGCTGTGTCCAGCTCTGGGGTCAGTCAGCACAAGAAAGACATGGACTTGCTCAGGAGAGTAAAACGAGCCAAAGGATCCTGAAGGTCAGTATTGCCCCAATCCCCATTAATTCTCACTGATATCCAACACCCCATCACAGATAATCTGCTATCTCCTGAACTTGACAGTTGATTTATTGGCACTGGAATTATTTTTTCTAGGGGATCCAGCTTCATTGAACGCTAGCGGCTGTCAATAAGTAGATCAATAATAATTCACAGCATAGCCACTTCTCACGCTCGGGTCTGCCATCTTGTCAAACTCGATTGCTGCTGTGCACATTTCAGGAAAAGAGAGTCCAAAGCCTACTGCTAGGAGTTCTAATTAGTCCCAATACGGGTTTATGTGTATATATATATATGTATATATATAAACACACATTTTAAAGAACTCTGATATCTTGACATTATCCTTCTAACCTTTCTTATTCAATGCCTCACCATGTCTTAGAAAAAGATATCTGGTTTGACTATGACATATGACTCAAAACAGACGAAAAATAGTCCCATTCATACGGAATTTGTTATACTTTTCCCTCCTCTGTAGTTTTGTTCTGTTTTGGATTGGTTTTCTATAGAAACCATACACCTTAAAAAGTGAAAAAACCCCACCCCATTCTCTGACAGGAAGTAAAATACCATCAGTGAAAAGAGAGTTCCTGAAGTTTCAACCTAGTCGGTGTAACGCCATGCCGCATAAGACGACCAGCACGGGTAAACGTAAATTCTAAAGCTGATTGCACCAGCCTTGACAAACTGTAATTAAGGTGAAGAAAGTCCGGGGAACCATCTCTAAGGAAATAAAAATAATGAATGAAAGAAGAAATTATTTCTCTGCAGTACGTTATTCCACAATAATTAACATTTTTTATCACTGCATATATTTCTCCAATTAGCTATCTGAAAACTGGGGGCTAAGTTAATTGATTCTGTTATAGTTGTGTAAATCTCAGCTAATTCCATGTGCTTCAGCAAAGCACCTCCGTTAGAGCTGATAGCAGGATCTGGTCACCCATATGGACTGCTTTGATCATTCTAAGCTGCTCATTTATCAATGTACAGTAACTAAGACAAAGTAATGCAAGTCTCTATCAGCAAAATAAGGAAAATCGAACATTTCCTCTCTTACCGTGTGTAAAAATGCCATCTAAGCAGTGTAATAGAGAGGTACATGTAGTAAAATGGAAGAAAAAATTTTGTTTTGAAGTTTGTCCTTAAACCCACTCACTTCTCTAGCAGAAACTGCCATTTTATTAAGGTTTTGCCATTACACTGTTTCTTTTAAATATCAAAGGTAGAGGCAACTCTAGAAGGTGTGATGTGGGAATGACGAGTCGACTGGCAATGGTATTACTGGCAAAACTTATCAGTGGATACAATTGAAAAGGATGTGTTTTCTCACCTCCCTCAGCACAACAAAACTGACCTTGTCTTTGGCCAATACAAATCAGTGATTTCATTTATCGGAATTCAGTAATTTGATCTGTTGCTATTGAGAATGTGTCTTTTCTCTGACTGCGATGGAAATGCCACTTTGATGTAATTTTTCTGATCTTCCAGAATCCTTAGACCCATTTTTGTCTAAAGCATACAACTGGAAAAACATGCTGCTATTTGTGTTTTCCTTCTCAGACTATGGACTACACCAAGGGAGCTCAACAACCTGCAGTTTTAAAAGCAGCCGGGCTATGTTATTCCATGATGAAATATCTTTTGAAGAGGATGTTGAAGGGTTTCTCCCCTTCAGGTATTCCTCTTTTATCTAATTAGCTGGGAAAAGAAAACAAACACAAAAACACACCAAAAATATCCATAAAGCCTCTGAGTTCAGCGCATATAAATTGCTCTGCTGCCTTTCTTTTCCACAGAAACATATCTCAGATTTCCACAGCGAAGGAGAGTGCTTAAAGCCACTGGACTCTGTGGGGATTAAACCCACCTCTAACAGTCCTAGGGACAGCTTAAGGCTTCTCAGCAGTGCAGGTAAAAATAAATGTTACAGTGGCACCGCAAGGGGCTGACAGCGCAGTGCTGCTGATGTTCAGCTGCCAGTTGGTACAGGTTTGGAAGGCAGCATGGTGACGGGCTGGGATGGGTGGTAGGGAGCAGAGAGGGACCAGACACTGGGGCTTCATGGAACAGAAAGTGGGGTCTTGTTTTCTTTCCCCCTTCTATTTCTTCTACTCTTATCCAGAGCTTTCCTGTAAAGATATTCCTCCAGTTTGGACATCCTAACCAGCAGCAGAATTAATTTGGAGCACTGGGGTTTACCACAGATGTGATTTTGGGGCCAGATTTAGCAACAATCATGTGTAATTATGAAGTTGTTCTTCAATATCTTGTTGTACCTCTTCACGACGTACATTCCTG
>NW_010414377.1:24168-34834 GCF_000710305.1 Buceros rhinoceros silvestris
CTGCTGTGTAAGACCGATCTGGTTGCACAGAACCACTTCCTAAATTGGTATTATTTCCATTTTAAAGGGAAAAAAGCAGTCGCTCATGTTTATTTCTGAGAAATATATTATACACATCAAAACCTGAAGAGCCATCAGACTAAAAAACTGAAGGAGAATTTTCTTTTAAATAATGGCTTGTGCATTTTATTAAAGCAGACAGGGAAATTCTCCTGAAGATTGTTTAGAAAATAAACAGAACAAAAATAAGCACAAATAATGCTTCCATCGCAGGACTACCTGCCAGGTTACAAAGTGTTACAGCTGGCTGAAGGACCGTTGATGTGATTTGGTTCTGACCATAAATAGCAGGGGTTGGTTACTTTAAACCTGCTAAAGCAACAGAAAGCTTCAAACTTCAGAAATAACTTCAACAGAGCTCCCAACATTCTTACTGAAATCAGCATCACAGGCTGTTTTATGGTGCAATATCTGACTTAGAGATTGGTTGTCTCAAGGAGCTGTATGAAGCTCCTGACTCTGGAGGCACACAGAGTTAGGACTAATTACTTTGGTTGTTCTCTGGGAAACCTCAGCTTATCACTAACAATATATATATGTTTGCCTTTTTAACTTTTCTTTTTTAACTTTTTTTTTTTTTTAATGGAAGACAGCCTCAGGAAAAAAATGGTTCCTCTGAGAACAGTTCTAGTGAGGTCTATGAAAATCTTTGAAAAACCCAGATCAAATCCTCAGAGCTCACTAATGTCAGTGAATTCTCACCTATGGGTAGGGTTGGCTCATCAGAGACTAAACTTTTCCGCAGCTATTCGCAGCTGGAAGTAGTCGGTTTGTTAAAGAGCATGAAGGTCACTTCTCATAAAGGTCAAAGGTAAGGTCGAGGTACAAGGAAAGAGCAAAACAGATTTTTTTCTCCCATTTTTTGACAGTTCAGAAACAGGTTTAGTCAAGAGTTTTAAATTTGTGACATCCCAAAGTTTTGAACTCCTAAAGCTCAGGCGTCTTGACTGCAAGCTCAGCTCCAAGCAAGCAAGGCAGATCCCGTGGAACAAGACTCTCCTATGGCTAATAGACAATGGCTAGTACATTGACCTAACACCATCATGTGATGTTCTTCTTTTCTGTAGAAGAAGAAGGAAAGAACAAATGTTCTCTGGCTTTCTGAAGCACACTCTGAAGAAGCCAGCAGATTTTTGCTGTTCTCTGTGAGGAACTGGCCCTTTGACTGACACAGTGCATTAAAAATGAACAGTCCTGTTAATCTGAGACCTGCCGCTTAAAATAAAACAGGGCTATTCAAGACATGGCCCTCGGTACATGCGTGCTGAATAACGTGCTGACATCTGTTTCCTTTGAGGAAGTCTGTTGTACGTGGTTCTTCAACGAGAAAACTTCATGAATTATCTATACGTTAGTAAAGTTATATTTTAGAGTTTAGCCTGTAGGGGAAAAAAGCTCACAAAAACCCCCAAACTGCACCTCTCTTCATTCCAGAGGAATTCAAATATTGATCTGTCAAAGGACAGAATTTATGTGCTGAATGTTAAACGTATTCACAAAATGAATATATGCACATTTTCTAGGCCAAATTCTGTATTTTTAATTCCTTTTTTTAAATGTACTAACTCAGCTTTTTTTCCAGCCACAATCAAACCTGAACTGAGCAGCCTGCCTAAGCCGGGTGATGTTTGTGCTGTTTGGGGAAGATTAAGTCTTCCCCTGGGAAGAAGGAATGTTTTGTGGATACAAGGTCCTTCATAGTCCAAGCTGTCAAGTGGGATCTCAGTCCCTGGAGGTTTTCAGAGCTCCGGAGGACAAGGCCCCAGGCGATCTGTGCTAGCTCTGGAGGTGGCTTTGGTTGGAAGAGGAGCACTAGGGAGATGCCCCTGAGGCTGGCCGACCCCATTTGTTTTAGAATGCTGTAATTAAATTTGGTAGTTTTCTGATAGAACAGTATTCCTACTCACCACATTTTACAGGTCTGCTGGCATTAATGGTCTGAATATTCGTTTCATGAAAGTTAGATGAATTTATTGATGCTGGTGGTAGAAAGCATAAGCTGATTTGTACCAGCGCATGATCTGACCTTTGTTTTTTGATAAAAAGGTCTCCCTTTTCACTTGGGATGTGCTCCTTGAGGCAGAGAGCTGGCTGTTTTACCAGTGCACTGTAGGGGACAGTACAGTCCCTGTGTCACTTGGATGGATTGGACCCAACATGCCCACCTCCCTGTACAGCTTAACTGCAAAATAAATACATACCAATCTGTTCCCTGTGGTTATTTTCCAATGCATAAAGAACGTCCCAATTTTTTACAGAGTTCTTCGCATTTTGCTGCTTATGATAGAAATAGCAGGTCATCATTATTCACTTCTGTCATTTAGATTTTCACCAAAGGAGCTGTAAAAGATCATGTTCAGCTAAAAACCCAAAATGTACCTTTCTCCCTCCAGCTTCTGCGGTCTCCAGGTGTTTAACTGGGACACAGACACAATTTCACTCCAGCTTACTTCTTAATTCTTTTTTATTCCCTTCATTAAACTCTGTGAAAGGAAGAACAAATGTTGCTGGAAATGTGAACTCCATAGAAAAAAACGATGCCTAACCTGCAGGACTGAAATAGCAACTTGATCTTTTTAATAATTACAGTTTGTGGGTTTTAGAATCCAGCAGCCTCTGTAACACACTCCAGAGCTAACCAGTGTTGTTAGGCGTGTGGAGGCTCATTTTACATATATTTTGCACTTCACCAAACTTTGGATGAAGCAGGCTTCTATCATGTTATACACGTGCACAAAGATCCTCCCTGGAAAGCTTCTCTTAGCCCCTCCCACAGGCTGATTCACTTTTCCACGCTGTATTTATTCATCTGTCTAATGTGCTTGGAGAGCATTCAACCTCGTGTTCACCCACAGCTGTGTCCTCAGTTCCATGTCCTCCCCAGCCTACATCTCGACAGTAGCAGTGCAGCGCAGCATCCTTTTTCAGCTGCATAGGACCATTGACACAGGAATTATTCGTCTACGTCAGCAGAAATGACATGGCAACGTGACCTCCTAAACATGCGCCGCTCTAAATCCCTGCTCCTGAATGCAGCATCAAGATGCCTTTTTGTCCTGTGGTTTTCGAGGACTTTGCTTATTGCTTAAAGCATCCTCGGCCATTCTGAAATGAGTATCTGAAACTGTTCCCGGCCATCTGTAGCAGCAGCTATGGATGAAAATATCAGAATGGCTTCCATTTTATCCCATTATTTTTCCCATAACTCTTTTCCCACATTATATGTTTTGAGGCAAGGAAATTAAAGTAACATAAAGGAGGAAAACTAGCCTTCCTTTTTTATCTTTATTTTTCTGGTTTGGTGGAGAAGAATTTATGAGACAGTGAAAATAGAAAGTGGCAGGAAGATTTTTGCACCTTCCATTACTTAAAGCATTTTACTTTTTTTTTCCTAATACGAGAGGTGAAGAGGGGAAGGGGCCTAAATTGACGTAGGAATCAAAAAGGAATTTCCTACTGCTCTGTGAAAGGTAGTTATAAAAACACCGACATGCAGTAGGGTTAATGGCAGCCCACCCTCACAGCTGCCATTTCCTTCTGCAAAACTGAATTGCCAGAAACACATCATTCATTTAAACCTGTGTGACACAGGATTTCAACTCCCCCCCCTTCCCCATTCGATAGAAAGATGCAATTCTACAGATGTAACTATTCATTGGTCAGTTAGTCAGAGCGGAAGCTGAAAGGAAAGGCGGTGAAAACACAACTTATGTCACTTGCAAATTAATGTGCATGCTTGATATGTGAGGATCATATGTACAGAAAATAAAGAGAGACCTGGAAGGAATCTGGCTTGTACCATACAGAGGAACATGGACTTTTCTCCTGTTCCCTCTTATTATTAACCTTACCCTCACCAAACTTACTGTTTCACTCAAGCTTCTGTAGCAACTAGACAGAATTAAATCAGACTGAAATAGGAGGCACAAAGGATGATTAATGGTGAGGAAGAGTCCTGCATTTCTTTTCTTCTATAACAGAACCTTTCTGCTAAAACTCAGTTTATGTGATAATAATCGTTCTAATTCATCTCAAACAAAACAAGGAAAAAGCTTGACACCAACTGGGAATGTTTACTGTTCCTAAACCTGGGTTCCATGTTAAGCCAATGATAGTCTTGTTGAAACTGATGGCACAACATACTTCCCTCTTGAAGCATCCTTAATTACAATCCGAGGAAATGGAGATCGACTGTATGTGGCATAAGCAATGCAAACAGAGGACAAATTTGGGAGTGTATTAATACTGCAGTTAAATTTATGGTATTCTAAATAAGTCACAGCAATTTATCTTTAATTGTTTTGAAGTGAAATATGACAGTACGTGGAAGATCTATGCTCTCAGTTTGGACGGTTTACTTCTTGCCATGTCAGCTATTATTTTACCCTGAAGCTGCTTCCTGGCATCTGGCCAAAATCAAAACACCAAATTTAATTTAAACAAGTCTTCAGCACAAAAAAAAAAAAAAAAAAAAGAGTGCTTCCTAGGCTGTGGCTTGAGTTAACCCTTTTGACATGGTTTTGAAAAGCAAAGTACAAATTATACATACCTACACAAAAAAAAAAAAAAAAAAAAAAAGAGTGCTTCCTAGGCTGTGGCTTGAGTTAACCCTTTTGACATGGTTTTGAAAAGCAAATCTATGCTGTGTGAGAACTGCAGTACTTGGCATTCTGGGAGCAGAAAAGGGCTCTGGGTAAATCCATTCAGAGTGTGCCTATGGCCTTACTACTGCCCACTGTCCTGCCCTGTGAGGACACTGCAATGACCAGAGGTCCAGTCAGCCTTCCACATCCCGGGTGTGCAGTGACAGTGCAATCTGCTTCTCCGTTTGCTGCAGCATTGCAAGGCAAAACTAAGAAGAATCTGGTCACAGCTGGACAGGTTTAGACCATAGAAACTGACTCTCTGAGTCTGAGAAATGGGAGTGCTCTCAAACCCCGAGGCAACATCGAAGGCGATCTGATAAACCACGACGACTTTCTAAGTGGGAGTGGGCTTTATTATAGTGGCACACACATGATTTGTCAGATCTTTTTAGGAGAGACGCGTTACTGAGATTTCAGACCACCGTTAGCTATGCCAAGTGAACTCATAGACCATAACTATGGTATCTCTGTGTACGCAACATATGCTGTAACGTGACTTCGACAATGGTTTAATGATGAGAACCTCTGAAAATCAAACTTACAGATGAAGAGCTCTTATAGCTCACTATTTTGGGGTTAAAAGGTGAAAATTTTATACCTCACTGAAATGTGAACCATTGATCCTTCTGAGGGTCTAAGGCTCCATATGCTCCGGCAGATGACTCACAAAAACATCGGCTCTTAATCTTGTTACCGTGACATGACTGAGTATTCTCTGTCCTGTTCCTCAGACCACTCTCACATATGGGCTGGTTCAGGGAGGGAACAATGAATTATTTATCTGGCATGTTTTTTAAACTGCCATGTGTGTTTGAACCTGCTGGGAAGGCTGGGATGGCGTCAGCAGCTCTGCAGGAGGTGGGCTGGTAGGCAAAATGTAAGCAAGGCTGCCCAGATTACGTGATGAATTTAATTTATCTCTAGCTACTGATTTACTGTGTGATTTTCACCAGAACTGGCAGAAAATCAGGAGAGAAACGGGGTAGTGTAAATCATTATCTAGACTAGAAGGCAAATTCAAAGCCTCTCCTCGAATCCTGGTCTCCTGATCTAAACGTGGAGCGCAGAGGAACTCAAATACTACCTGAGTACCTGGGTTTCTTTCCTGCATTAAAAAAAAATATACCCAACAACCAAACACAGCAAAGCTAAGAAATGAGGAATGGATTTCGCAAAAAATCCTATCTTGCCCCAAAGAGGAGCAGCAGAGCGAGGAGCAGCGTGGGATCCTGACCTCAGAAAGTGCCCGTTATCTTTCAGTTTAGATATAGGCTAAGGAACTCCTGCAGGACTGGAGGGCAGGAGCTCCAGCCCAGGAGGTTAATACAGAGACAAGCCTAGAAATGAATATTTCAGCGTTGATAAAGACAATAAAGAATGCTGTGACACGATACCTTGAGGACAGGTTATTCGTCAGCATGTGGGTTTAACTCTTCTTTGCATGACATCTTGTTAAGGTACTTGAAATAGAGCATGGTAGAATACCACTCGTTCTTCCAGTTTGCCTTCTGAGGAGGAGCAGGTCATGCTAATATCAGCTGCTTTTTATCACTCAAAACCAAAAAAAATAAAGAAGAATTTCCATGGAAGTTCATTGGGAAATTCACAGCTCTGTTACATTTTAAGGAAAAAATACTGAATTACTGAAGACAACATTTAGTACTCCCCCAAGCAGGGTAACGTCAGTAGTCACCTTCCAACACCTTTTTAATGAAAACACTGCAGGAACTTCACTAATTTTACAAAGTAGGAGAGCAAGTGTGGTTCATCCTTTTGCAAGACAAACAAACCATTTCCCCACCCACTCCTGAAGGGGCTTTTATTACCCTTTAGGTTTCAAGCTTTCATATGACCTTCCCTTGAGCATGAACAACTGCTTTTCCTTACTCAACTTGAAAAATAGGGCATATACTGATAAAATTCCATGAACAGGAAAACGCTAATCTGGGCTTGAGATCTGATATTAAAAATAAAAAAGGCTCCTTTTGGTGAGAACTTGGAAGAATAATTTTCATTATTTCTGGTATTCATTATTGCTGGCAGATGCTTCCAGTCCCCCCCAGAACCAACCTACACATTCTCTACCATAGAGCTGCTAACACAGCCTATGTATTAAGAGTAACTTAAAATTCATTAGCATATATGCTAACTTTCTATTTTTATTTTCTTTCCAAAATATTTCAGGGGAAAAAATATTGCGGGTACATGATTGCAACCAATGACAACATGTGACTATGCAAAATTACTTCTTGAGCAATAACCACAACATATCTATGTTTACTCCTAGTACATCCATACCAACAGTGTCTATGTAAGATGTTCGACTGTAAGCTCAGACCAATGATTAGACCTACTATTTTTTTCTAAAAATTTCTCAACTGCATAAAAAAATGAAAAGAAATTACAATAAAAGGACATGCCCTAGACTCTGTGATCAGGCCATGGCGAACCCTTATGATCTATGAGATCAGCCTAGGCAAACACACCTAAAGTAGAAAGGGTAGAGTAGAAATACACCCTAAAGTAGAAAGCAAATTGTGCTGTTTGATGAAAAGGAGTTAGTTGTGATTTCTTCACAAATCTTTCATCTGTACCTGGAAAACATGATCCTCACTTGTTGCCCTGGACACCAAGGTTTTTCTTATAAGTGAGATAAGAAGATACAGAAAATAATCAGGCCTAAGGATTTGAAGACTCGGGGTGATTTTATGGCATAACATCAGGCTGGATCTATAGAGAATGAAAAAGTTACAGCTTCCCATTTAAAAACTTACCTGTCCTTCTTTCACCTCTTTGCTGCCGTAAAAGAGAAGAACACAACAGATTTCACACTACAGTGGGCAAGGTATTTTAAATGCTGCAAGAGCTGTGCAGACAGAAAGCAACAGTTTATAAGTTTCTTAAAAGTCTGGAAATTCAGGGGGGTCCTTTCTTACAGATCATAAACGTTTCATAAATACTATAGAGCGGATTTAATTCATGGGGGTGACTAAGGGCTTCTAAAGAAAGTAAGACAGATGGGGTGATGGTTTGTAATCTGTATGGCTCTAAAGTGGTTAGGAGTCTAAATTTCCTGTAATCAGCTTCACTTTTTTTTTTTTTTTACACAAAGAACCATATCCAAGAGCAGCTAATTGAGTATATTAAGAACAAGAAGGGAAGGGAATGAATGACACCCGTTTGATAAACACAGCTATAGTTCACTGCTCTTCTGCTGATATCTAATTATTTTTCTACTGGTGAAGCAGAGGCAGATCAAGTTGCATCTTATTTGTGGGCTGAAATACTGTGAACTTTCTGCAAAGCTCTGAAAAATTAGTTTTCTGATCTTGTATGAAAGGTCGAAGTACTTTTAACTACTTGTAGCTCCCTGTAAACAATCTCTTCACAAGTATATAAAACTGAGGATTCCCGTGGTGTACTGGTAGGCAGAAATATTTTCCTACATTTACTAAGAAATTTTCTGGAGACAGCAAAAAAATAAAAAGCTTGCAACTTCACAACAGTGAAGGTCTGAATTAAAATATAACATGGCTCCTCAGCATTATAACAAGACACCAGGGCGTGGAGTGAGGTGGCTTGAACCATCCTAGCGAGTCCTTTCCTAAAATCTTCCAATTTCACAAAAGTTTTGCAGAAGATTATTTCTGCTCTGAAATGCCTAGCAGGTCTTACGTAGCATCCTAGAACTGTAAAATAACTGGGGTTGGCAGGGATCTCAGGAGGATCTCTCTAGTTCGACCTCCTATTCCAAAAGGATCCAGCTTCAAAGCTAGCACAGGTCGCTCAAGACTGTCTCCTAGAGCTGTGAAGACCTGCAAGGACGGAGATCCCACAGCCTCCCGGGGCAGCCTGTGCCAGTGCACAAGCACCCTCATGGTGAAATTCCTTCTCCTTGCTGCAGCTTGTTGCCTCACTCCCTTTGGCTGGGCACCTCTCAGAAGGATCTGGCTCCATTTCTCCCCTTCAGCTCCACAAACCGAGGTCTGCTAAGTTCTCCTTACACTTCACATGTTCCAACCACGCTGCGTTTTGTTGACGCTTTGGTGGACTTTCTCCAATTCATCACAACCTCTAGTGTACAACAGGTCTTAGAGCGCCAGGAGCAGCCTCAGAGGCGCCAAACATGGGGCACTGAGCTCTGCGTTGTGGGTCCTGGGCCCTATGAAGAATTTAATTAAGAGAATACATTTATTATTCTTAGTAATATCTGATTTATTTCCTCCTATAGACTGGAGAAGCTTTAGGCTAGTAACGATTCTGCTAACATAGTATTTGCTAACAATTATCCAAGTTTATTAATAGAAAGGCATTATCCTCCAAGCTTTTCACAGCAACTAAATCAATCATTTGAACTTTGTTTTCTACCTCGCTGGTTCTATTGACCTGATCATTATAGAACCTGGGTGCCTCGACTTTACGTCTCTCTTGAAAGGCATTGACAAAGAATATAATCTGCATAATTTTAGGGGCTGCATGTAAATGAACACACAGACTAAAAAGTCTGAACAAAATGGCTGGTGCAGGTAATCATGAAGATAAACCATAAAAAGAGCAGAGGACAATAGTAGGTGTAATGCTCAAGGAAGCAAGTCTTTTTTTTCTGGGCTATTTTTACCACCTTGCCTTTTTGACCTGTAAGCACTGTGTAATTATGGATACAGCTCCACCACTTCTGTGGGGATAGAGGAACGTGGTAAATTACCAGCAAGCAAAAATAACTGAGCAGAGGTGTCGCGGAAGGAAATAGGACTCCTAATATTGTGACAGAGAACTTCTAAGTTTGCTAGCAAGAAGGTAAATGTAAGGCTTTGATCTACTCTGTGTGAAGTGCACTGACAAAGCAAACAAAAACTGGTGCAACTCTTCAGGCTTCATAGTTTCTGTGCTACTTTCACAGCTAAAAGAATTCATTGGCTAACAACCAAAATCTTTAAATAAACTAATAAATAACATATACTGTAAAAATAGAAATAATTGAATATGAAAGAGGGAAGAAGACACATGCTGGCTGTAAGGAAAAAAAACCCAAAACATTTTCAAGATGATTTAGGTTCCCCTGAATGAGAGATGAATAGACATAAAAAAGAAATAAGCAGTAGGGAACAGCAAATGTGTTCTATGAAATGCTATCATGAAACCCATGACTGTAGCAGCCACATATTGTGGAAGGCTGGGAAATGGTTTTTGCAATTCTAAATGAATAAAATGCATATGAAGCAATACACAAGGCGCTTCTTTCCATCATGTTGGGAACTGCGAAATGAAATGAGGGCAAAATAACCATAATTTTAAAAAGATTGAAATAAAATAAAAAGTGAAGAAATAGGAGACAAAAAGTGCTACGGGAAGAAAGATGACATTCAATCATAAAAAGCGTTTAAGAGTAACAAAGAAAGGTAAAATTCTCATGAAGTGCACAGAGAGAAGGAAAAAGGAAAAAGAAAAACCCTAAAAGTACTTCTGTTATTTGATGGTAAAAAAAATTAATTTCTGAAAAGATCAGGAAGTTGGCTGCCTACTAGGCGGAAGGAGATACAGTTTTCTACTGAGATATCAAAGTGTGGGAAAGGTGCCTCGTGCAGTCAGAGATTTTGGACACATTGTGTTCTACAGGTATTATCAACACCTGGGAAACTCAGGGAGAAGGGTGATCTCAGTGAGATTTTTCTCAGTGAGATTCCGGTTAATTGTTGTTCCTGGAAAGTCATAGAAACATCTTCTGAAACTTGTTTTCTCTCTGTTTGCGTCCATGAGTTTATCAGAAATCAAAGGAAGTCTCCTGTGGGACCTTTAAAAGATCCGTAGCAGTTTCCTGAAATGATCATTACACTGCGAAGCCCTGTTAAAAGCATTTACATATACATGTGACCATGGCCAAAAAAAAAAAAAAAGAGGGTGTCCAAGGCAATGAACATCGTCAAGCACGTTTTTCTCTTTAAAAACCCACGATGACTTCT
>NW_010414377.1:34869-37307 GCF_000710305.1 Buceros rhinoceros silvestris
AAAAAAAAAAAAGAGCGTGTCCAAGGCAATGAGCATCGTCAAGCACGATTTTCTCTTTATAAACCCACGATGACTACTCCCTATCATGTTTTTGTCCTTCATGTGTTCGGAAATAATTTCCAGGAAGATTTTCTCCACCCCTTTCTCAGGGACTGAGGTGAGACTGGCCAGCCTGTGGTTGCCCAGATCTTCCTTCTCAAAATTCTCGAAGATAGGAGTGAAATCTGCTCTCCTCCAACCCTCACAAACCTCTCCAGTCACTGACACCTTTGAAAAATACTTGAGATCGGTCTCACAAAGACCTCGTGGGTGCCACCTGTCAGGTTGCATACCTACCCCAGTGCCTCCTTACCCCAGTGCCACCTCCACCATGCGTAAATCTTCCTTGGTCTAAACTTCCTCTCTCGTCTCCTGAGCCTGCGATATACGGAAATATAAATATATGTATTAAAGAAGCAACTGCTCTAGAACAATTCCTTACTTCAGTAAGCCATGTAAGGTGACTCATTTCGTCACGGTTGTTCAGGATGCCACTCAGTAAGGAACAACTCGATCAGCTTTAGGGATCTGTGTTCGCTCGGCCTGAAAAAGGAAAAGCTGATCATTCTCTCAGTCATTCTCAGATGTTCAAAGACACATTAGATTGCACCAGACTGGCATATTTTGCCAGTTTTCACCATCATTTTAATGGAAACATGCACAAATCTAAAGTAGCCCATATGTCATATGAGCAACAAAAACTCAGAAGACATATTTTTAAAAATAAATCAAGGAAAGACAAACTAAGGAGAAAATATCTTTAATATGTACCTAATGGAACATACTGAAAGTCATATTTCAATAGCTGGTCTCTTCAAAATTTTGGATGTCATATTCTCATTTCTCTAAAGTGAGTCCTGCCCATATTCATGTCATTGAAGGAAAATGAAGGCTAATACCAGTCTTGCCAAAATAACTGATTTCAAGCAATTAAAGAGAATTTTTGCTATGAGTTTATATTATAAAGATTTAAATTTTTCTCTTCTTCTGTTAACGGAAGCCAGCACTAAAATATTATTTTGTCTGGGTCTGACACTGTGATGTAGAACAAAGGAGAACAGAGAATCTGCCAGGCAGCAATTGAATTTAGAGGTTGGAGCTGAGATAAGCCTGTCTACTCCAAATGAAATGTACAGATTACATTTCAATGCTCCACTGCATCTGTAGATAAGAGAGTTCATTTAGCTTTTTCCTACCCATGTTAATGTCCATTTTTCAGTCTCACTAAAGGCCAGTCCAGCCATAACATAACATTTTTTGAAACCGACTCGCAGGACTTTTTTGAATTACTACCATCCAAAGTGCAGTAAATCCATAGACCTGAAGTATTAACGTCCATGCCTGAAGGAAATCTTCCACGGCTTCTGGAAAGAACAGTAGGTTGTTCAATACCTCAGGGATCAGTGTTTCCTCCAGTCCACTCCATTTTTCTTTCCTTAAGTTTTCATTTTCCTTCCTTTTGATCGTCATTCCATGTTTTACCTTCCATGTGCATTAAAACAACTCCATCTCTTAATGCAGCAGTAGCTTGGCAGTAGCTATAACTTACTTTATATCTTTCTGGGGGAGAAAAAAGAAAAGGGACAGAAGTCATGATGCCTTACGTTTATTTTCAGTCTTGTAGGTAAACTTTATATTGTGAATCATAATGAATAACTCTGAGTCCAGCACACACACATATATATATGTTCAGCAACTTTAACTTAAATGATCCTTATCAATTGTGTTTAAAAATTGAATAATCTGAGGACTAAAATGAATGGAAGCGCACACTTAATAATAAATCAGAATAGCTATACAAAAGACTTCAAGCATTTTCAGAGAAGTTCACCACCACGAAGATATTAACATCACATCTTCACACAGCAAGGTTTAAGTCCAAATTACTTCTATCTTGAAACAAGCTTCCAAAGACCTACGTATCGCAAAATACAGAATTAGAAAAGAAAAATCTCCAAAAAAAGAAGGAAGAAGATAAACCAACAACAGGAGCTAAAGAGACAGACAACATAAAAATAACACAACACCAGGTGATATTTCTGTAACACAAGAAATCCAGCTAGGTTTATGTCAAGCTTAGTGACTTCTCTAGTAAAATAAAAAGTCTAATGGTTCCTAGAAATATGGAAAAAAATATCATCTGATCATACTTTTGATAAACTGATGTTAAACTGAGATACGTCCTTGAATTCTAGTCTTTGTTTGGAAAGAAGTTACTTGAATAGATACTTTTTCCACATAGAGTTTTCTGGGTAGAGTGAGTCACCACGCTTCCTACCTGATTCCAAAAAGATGACAAAAACTCTCTGAACTACAATAGAAAAATAATGGCTGAGCTTCACTGCAGGAAGAGGATCTTTATGGAAAAATAAGCAGAGGCCACACAGCCGTTAGGAAGA
>NW_010414377.1:37409-56597 GCF_000710305.1 Buceros rhinoceros silvestris
GAGCGTGTTTCTTCTCCTTTGTTCCACAACCCAGCTAGGAGAACAATCAGCTAAGAAGAGACCAGCGTAATACCACATGCTGTTGACCTTAATAACTGAGAACCATGCGCCTTTCCTCAGTTAACAGGACTCATTCCTAAAACTTATTTTATTAAATTCTTGTTTTGACAGTCGCTGCTATATTAGGTCTACGGATATAATATCTGTTCATGCTGTTGACCTTAATAACTGAGAACCATGCGCCTTTCCTCAGTTAACAGGACTCATTCCTAAAACTTCTTATTTTATTAAATTCTTGTTTTGACAGTCGCTGCTATATTAGGTCTACGGATATAATATCTGTTCCTGAACTGTTCTTTTCCTAACTTGACCTTTTCAAATGCAGAACATGTTGGATATTCTTCCATTTATAGTTGGGGCCACACCACAGGGTGATATTTCAATTGGATATGACAGTTTTACTATGTCTTCTTCTGTCTAGGAGTAGAGTTTATGGACACGGTACAATAACTAGTAAAAACTCTATAATAAAATAAAACCAAAACTGGGCAATGTTGTCATTGGGATGTACTAAATTGTTTAAGACGGATACTTTAAAAGACAAAGCTGAACACACTAAGAAATTCCGCACTAAGTTTTTCTAGTGCCGTTACATTGAATTATTATTTTCATTCCATACTTATCCATAGGTAGGGTAGCTTCAAGCCCTAACTGTTGCCACAAGTTGCAGGCTACTACAGATATAATATGGAATTCAACAGAAGTTGTAACTACTGATTTTAGCAGCCAAGAGGCAAAGAACACCTCTCTTAAATGGAGCATTGCTAGATCCTATTTCTTGTCTCTCATTCCAACTCTCTCAAATGCACGTTATATGTAACACCTACGTATGTGTCGCAGGTGAAAAAAGAGCATCGGTGACTATAGGCCAGAGCTCGAGCAAAAATGACTGTCATGGCTCAAGAACTCCCACACCGTGTTTATACTCTGCATGATGGTAATCAGAGAAGTGGAATATCTTTGTCCACTGACTCTTTTCTGCTTATAATGTCTGTGAAAGAGGAACGAGAGTTCGGTGTAGCAAACGTGGATTCCCAGAGAGGTTTGTAATGAACCACTCCTATACTCCAGGCACATTGTTTTCTTGAAACTCTCCCTAATTCTGCACTTATTTACAAAGACAGATGGTATTTTCTCCCCCTTCACATCCACCAAGGAAATACCTTCAAACATCGTAATCATTGCTACAAGGTTCTCCTCTCTTATGGTAACAATCGCAGAACTGATACTTACAAAAAGGAACTTTAGGTCTCAGAGAAGTTAGTAGCTGTAATGTACACTTCCAAGACCCTTATGCGATTTTCCAAAATAATCCCTCTGAACAAATGTAAAACACGTATTTAAAAATTTATAGTACTAATTTAAAAAAATCAGTAGAAGTGCAGAAAAGCATATAAGCTGCTATAGATCTCTGTAGGTATTAATAGAGAAGGAATATTTCACAATATTAATTTTATTTTAACATACGTGATCATTTGCTGTAAAATTATTTCAGAATTAAATAGCAATAACCTGTAGCTGTTAGTTGTTAGAGAATGCCTTTTCATCAGAGAATGCAAGATACTTTCTTAACTAATGGATAATAATAATAAAGAACAAAAGTTCTTCAGAGTCTTCTAAGTAGCTAAGTAGTTAGGCGTTTCTATTGTATGTGTTACATATTTCTCTACAAACAGCTCAGTGGTAACTGCCCACTCCAAGAATAAATGGAATTTCCAAGTGAGAAATGTTTGATGAGAGAATTCATAAAATTGGAAACGGAAAGCGTTCAACCCAGCCCCTGCTACACCAAACCCATCATTACACGCTATGGCAAACGTTTAGTGCTTTCCCCAGTGTAAACGTATTTCCTCATCTGATGGCTTTTAGATTTTTCCTTTAAATCAATTTGTATTTATTCTATGAGCAGCACATTATTATCTTCCACCAAATATAAGAAACAGAAGTGAATTATTTGAACAAAATGGATTGTGACTGAATTTCAATTAAGCCAGGAATAGCCAAGTCGTTTCAGTTCTTGTTGCTAAGGAGACTCCCAATTATTTGCTGATAGCAGATTATTAGGCCAATCTTCCTGCACTGTTACTGCTCTACACTACCACATTTTTGGCGGATAAACTTTAATCAGTTCAACAGTCAAACTCTTCAGGACAAGCACGCTTTTGAAATGAGGCAGAGGCTGAAGTCTGTGCCGCAACCTTGTGGAGATCTCGGGGTATGTCCTACTTTACCTGGCATTGGCAGGAAGAGGAGTATCAATGAGTAAAAGGTAGATGCGGAATAAACACAATTTAAAAACTGTGTCTCCTTGTACAGTTCTTCCCCTGAGCTGAACATTTCCGCTTTTAACAGTAAGGATCTCCAACAACTTAGAAAAGACATACAGGGACAGGTTAAAATCAACAAGGCAAGGTGCTGGGAGGGGAAACAGGCACTGGGCTGAACTCAAAACTAAAAACTAAAATGACCGTACATTTGATGTAAGCATGAGACATCAATCGAGCCAGACCTAATGGCACGGAAAAAACTAAGACTGGTAGAAATTAGCACAATAGCAATTTCAGAGATCAGAAAAAAATTTACTGTGTTTGAATTTCTGAGATGTTTGTTCATAATAAAAGCTTATTTCTGCATGGAAAGTGTTAGGCTCCACTTGCAGCAAACTGGAGGGATCTGCAGTTTTATATTCAGAATAACACCTTGCTGCATTCACAAACACCCACTGTGTCCTGGGAAAGGCGTTCTGACATCTCACCATCAAGGAAAAGGTACTGAAAATGTTACTTCTCCCTCAGAAATGTCTGTGAACGGGAAGTGTGCAAAGCGTTAGTGACAGTTCCTAGCCACTGGCTACGTGTATCCTACACTACTCACTTCTACCCTACAGCAGCTGGTTCTCTGGAAGGATTAAAGAACTGTTGGTCAGGCACAAAGGAGAGTATGACTACCCCAATAAACTAATTCGTAGCTAGCTTAGAACTAGCTCCCCTACGAAATAGCTCTTCTTGAAGCAACCATGCGTTTCTGTGGGTACACCGATGGCAGGTTATTCCTAAAATACCTACACAGAAATCCTGAGCTGGTAGCGATGACTTCACAAGTTATTATTTTACAGAAATTTCCTCACAGCCTTGCATCTGTTACCTTGGAAATTTTTCACCTATGTATCTGTCAGCTTGATCAAAATCTCGTGCTGACAGTCAGTCATACTGACTGGTTAACTGGTTGTGGTCATACCTAATGCTAAATATTGTGCAACTGGTTTAAAAGTTCGTGTGAGGTTTGCAAAAGAATGCAATGGTTCCAAGAAAATTTTATGAGATAAAATGTTACTCATGCATGCATACGTAAATCCTCCTGAAAATCACATTTGAGCCCTTGAACTTCAGGGTGAAAACCAGTGCTCTATGACCAAGCAAAATGTCATCTGAAAAACAGTTCTGCTGTTCCTGTTACAGTCATTTTCACCTCCCTAGTCCAGGTCTTCCCAAGTTATTTCCCAGGTTAATGTCTACAAAGTGCGCTCTTGCTGTCTGCTGCACTCAAATATGCAACCGTAATTCCAACCCAAGGCAAAACAACACCCACTTTTTCTAAAACAATGAATATTTTAGCAACTGTGTTAAGGAAAGGAATAAGTTACTCACATAAGTATTAATGAAGAGCAGCCAAAAGGTCCAGATTGGTGCAAATAATTTAATCTGAGTAATAATTTATTACTTGAAGGGGCAAGCGTAAAAGAAACATGCTGTAAAATGCTCACACTTGCACAACCGTCATGTTAATCAAATACTCTGTTTTTATAGCCCTGTCAATGAATAATCAAGACTGATGATTCTCCTCAAGTCTCAAAGACTTTACCTTGCAGGCTGCAAGCTGCCAAGATGGAGCCTGCCCTTCGTAAGGGAAGTTCCTGACCTTGCAAGAACGAGATTTCTCATTACGCTCGTTGAAGTGTAATGCCATTAAACCAAAGTTAATACATTTGTTTCGATTACATGGTAGCTTTGTGTAAGACACAGTGTAGTTACACCACGGGAGGGCTGGGTGGGGGGTTGTGACTCCAATTCACAGAACTGTAACAGTGTTTATAGGGCTGATACCCTTATTAATTTCCTTTTGATATTTTAATTCTTTAAATAACTGTTAGAATCCAGGTTACATTACCAAGATTACAATCACACTTTATTTATTCCCAGTAATGGAATCGCTTTCTGGTCAGAAAGCGTAATTGCTGTGTAACTACGCTGAAATTCCAACTTGCTCGTTACAGAGCTGAAGGGAATGCTTTCAGTGCTTACAGCGTGTCATATGGCAACAGTAAGAGGCAAAAGAAGAAAAACAGAAAAAATAGAAAAAAAAGAAAAATAAAACTTACTAAATCTAAGAGATTATCTCCACCCCTCTGTGCTTTACTTATTCTCAAGTATCCAGAAGAGCGAGGATGAATGCGGTTCGATCAGAAGAGGGAATGGGCTATTGACGTAGGAGCAGGAAGGTTTAAAAGGCAGAAGCGAAGCGACGCGATAAAGAGCAGCACCTATCTTGGAACCGACCTGGAAAAGTATTCACCATAAAAAATTAATTGTTGTGCATCCATCTGTTCCATTTCTTGACACAACAAAATAAATTGATGGTAAAGACGTACCGAACCAAAACTCTCCCTGACATACAGGGCCACTCCCCCGAGCAAGTCCTACCAGGAGCAGCTGAGGGAGCTGGGGATGTGTAGCCTGGAGAAGAGGCTGAGGGGAGACCTTATCACTCTCTGCAACTACCTGAAGGGAGGCTGTAGGGAGGTGGGGGTTGGTCTCTTCTCTCGTGTGACAAATGACAGGATGAGAGGGAATGGCCTTAAGCTGCGCCAGGGAAGATCTAGGTTAGATACCAGGAAGAACTACTCTGCAGAGAGGGTCCTTAAGCGTTGGAACGGGCTGCCCAGGGAGGTGGTGGAGTCCCCATCCCTGGAGGGGTTTAACAGGGCATGTGGGTGTCGTGCTAAGGGACATGGTTTAGGGAGCGTGGCAGTGCAGGTGAAGGGTTGGGCTCAATAATAATAAAGGTCTCTTCCAACAGGTGATTCTGTGATTTTCTGTTAAAAAAGCCCCCAAACAAACAGAAAACTCCCCACCTTATTTGTTGTAAAATGCCTCTTTTTGTTGTGCAAATCCCCTTAGACAATGTGGAATCTGTCACTGGAACTGGCATTACTATCTCCTCCTCGTAACACGCTGACTGATGCAACAGTTAATAGGAACATTTTTAGGAAGTCTTCCTCAAAATGTGTGGAATCTGCTCCCTGTCTGGCTAGCCTTTCCCTGGCTGCTTGGCTGTCGTCTGCTCCTTTAACTGTCAGCTCATGAGCCAGCTGTTTTCATAGGTTAATGTTCACAGTTAAATCAGCAACATATATTATGATCTTTTTTCCGAATAAAATACATTTTAATTATTCTTTCCTTCTCGCATTTATTTTGATGGTGTATTAGGTCGCCACAGGTTTTCTGAAAACCAGGACATTGAAGCATATTAAAAGTTGCTTGAAATTATTTTTACATGATTTTGTATCATTTTTTCTTGCAGACAATGTAATATAGTAAATTATTTAAATGGTGTGATCTCTCTTGAGAGCCTCCTTGATGTTAGTTATTCACTGTTACTACTGTCTTCTCCTGACATATCATAAATCATGTTTCCACCTACTAGCAGACCACACTACACAGAGCTGACCGAGATCTAGTCTTGGCTAAGCGGACCCTTTTCAGCCGTATTTAACTGCTTCCGCTTTTGTGGAAATGATGTTATGAACAGGCATTTCACCTGAAAACAAAAAGCTTTTGAATTCTGTATTATTTTTTTACTGCATCACTTTGGAGATTTTTGTATTTTGAGATACTTAAAACACGGCACCAAGCTGCCTACAGTTCTTTAGAATCGCGGCAGGTGCCTTTAGGTACCTGAACACCTTTGGAAAGATCCCGTCTTGAACACTTAAGGGTAACCTTTCCCTTTAAAAGTTGAGTGGAGGATGTTTCCTCTTACCAGCATGTGTGGTATTGCTCATCCTGTCGGTGTTCGCTGTCTCGCTCCCGTTAGTTGCAGATCATAAATCACTGCAAAATTACTGACAGGCTGTATCACTAACATGCTGTACCTTATTCTGGGACTAATTATATCAGCATCCGACGGCAACACTAGCGAAAGGGGGTTGTCAGCATTTTCGGTGCACATTCATTTTTTTTCCGAGGTGGATGAAAACTTAATATGTCAGTAATTTCAAAAGTGTATCTGCTCGAACAGACACAGAAGTTGTCAGTCAGGACTTGATTTTACTTGTCTGAAATATGTTTTAGTTTTACTAATTTTTTCCAATGTGACTGAGAACAACACAGCAGCTTGTTTGTATTTTTAGAAGTTCTTATTAAAAACCTGCTCAGTATCTTTCACTGAAGTCACTACTAATTACAGGAAAGTTGAACAGCTTCTGAATAATGAAGAGTTAAATATATTCAGTGTATATACAAAAATGCTCTGGGGTGGGAAAGAAAAAGTTACGGAAAATAATTACCTGCTAGCTATGCCTGCTGGGATCTTAGGTAGTGAAATGACTTGGTGATTTTTAGAGGAATTTTAGAATTGTGAGAAATCCAGGAGTCTTTCAGAAGCTTACATTAACACAGACCATATTTCCTCCACGTTTGCACATCAAGCTTTTATTCATTTTGGATTTCTCCCCTGGTAATTTTTTTCTGTCATACTGATAAATTTATATTAATATAATATATACTGTAGGTATGTTCTAGAAATTAGGATTTTCATTTTAACTGTGATTAAAAACTTCTGCTATTTCCACACTGGTTCAGTTTTTCTGAACGAGGCAGTAGCTACTGAGAAGAGGATGGATTAAATCAGGTAGCAGGCATTACTGTATCGCTCAAATATCAAATTAATCAGCAAGACTCACGATCTGTCAGGTGGAAACAGGACTGATGGTGGTGAATGCTAATCACCAGGTGTTGATTGTCCAGGGAAAGTGTCACTTACGGCATCAAGAGTGATAAAGGGAATCATATGTTGGGCATTTTGCTGCCGTTTCATTCTGCAGCACCAAAGTCAATGAAAAGCCTTGATGTAGTTAGCTGTTGGCTCAGGAGAGTGTCCATCTGGCCCGCTCTGGCTAATGCTGTTTTGTACCTGGGATATATTCCAAATTCAATTTAACAAGAAAGACTTCTCAGCACATTTGGTAGAATTGCCTCTTCCACCTTCCTCAACCACTGTGGCTCGCATGCAGCTCTACATTGTTGTTCCCTCTGTGTATTTTGGGGTGTTAATACATATCCTTTCCTCAAAATTGCCATGCCATTTTAATGAAAATATTTCTGATGTTGTTTTCTATATTGTATCTATTTCTGTGAGAGCTCTGCTGCTGATGCTTTTGGTCTCAGTGAGGTGTCCCAAGCTTTAATGCTGTAGTCACTGTTCTTGATCCTCTCCTCACCATATATTTAGAATAAATTAAAGATAACAATTAAAAGCTTAACGGCCCAGTATAGCAGCATTTGACTGTCATCAGTGCCTGTCCCACAATGTGCAACATAATGTGCAGATAGCCAGTTCCCCAAATTATCTCCAAACAACACCCAAGGCAGCATCTGTGATGAGCAGTGGATCTGTCCAGAGCTGGACAATAAAAACCACCCTGTGTTGATGGAAAATCTCGGATTCCTCCTTTCCTGGCCCCTTTTTCTTTTGATATGCCCTGTTGAGGAGGCTGGAGGAAGACTTTCCATAGCCACCACAAGCGAACAAGATACCTAAGTGCCACAGTAACTGGATGTTATGGAGAGAGAGGAAAAAAGCTGCGGTTCCCTGTGAGGGCTACATGCAGTATCTACCCTGATCGAGGGCTTAGAGACTCCCCCTCACTCCACAGTTTCTCTTGAAGAGAAATCAGAGGTGCCAGGGATGGTAAACTCATGTGAACAGAATTTCTCTCTTTGAAACTGGAAACCAGGACTAATTTCTTCCCCATATTCACAAAGGACTTTTTTTACTTCTCACTTGCAACACTGAGATGTTACTTCTGGGACCAGTGCTCAGCCTATAATATAACCAGTTTACAATACATGGTGATGTCTTTTTATTTATTACATTCATGGTGAGACTTCTAACCCCGGCAAAGGGATACCCTTGCCCAATTTCTGAGCCGTTTTACTCCAGAGGTACTAAAATCCACCCACAAGACCTGTAGGTACCACCTGTGACACCTGTCCAGTAGACAGCCTACCTGCTCTTAAAGAAGACATGAACTTCATCCATCCCACTGAGCTGGTCAAGGACCAAACCCAATCCCATACCCCACACATTAAAAATATGTTTTATGAAAAAGAACACAGGCCTTGCCGGCACAGTTACGTGAACAACTCGTGCTTCTTGCTGATGAGTATGAGATCTCTTCCATCCTCTAATTACATTAATGCCAATTATCAAGAGTCTTTGGAGCAGAAACTACCAGTCAGGATCTCCTTTGCCTCTCCCTTGTACTCAGAATAACTCCTATACTTCTCCTCCTGGTTTTTTTGCTGGCCCAGCTTCCTCTCAAGTATGTCTGGTAGGCAACTGGAAAACATTTTTTTCCCATGTAGCATATTTTTTCCATGAAGACACGGCCTCAAAGACCACAATTCTGCTCCAAGCTGTATTATTGTGAATTGGCAGCACTCTGGTTAACCGGCATGTTTACTCTGACATCATGCTGCAGCTGTCAAAAGCAGAATTCAGCAAAAGCATTCACGTGTAAGAATTATAAATATTTACTGAAGGATTTCATTTTAAGCTATCCAGCTCGCAGGAGTGTTCTTTTTCTTTTCTTGTCACTTATATTTACATGGAAGGCTAACAATTAACTGGCAAAACTCCTGTGTTAGAGACTGACAGTGAGGAACCTGTTCAGCTACGGCATTCCATGTGCTAACGTAAGGAAAGGGAAAACAGCTTTTCCACATGAACGAAACCCTGACAAAGATCTCAACGCCACCGATCTAGCCAGGCTTCCTACGGTTTTCTTCTGCAGTATTAATCAGCCTCATAAGGAGGTCTGTAAAACTTTGGCAACACGATGAGAGCAGAACTGAATCCAGACCGTGGTAAATCACCAGGGATCTCATTGCGATGCTTATTACAGCCGTACCAAACGTGTCTGAGCAACTGAGAAATCAAATCAAGTCCTTGTGCATCTCAGGGGAAAAAAAGCATCAAATGAAGCCCATCAGGGGTAACTACAAAGAGCAGCAGCATCTTCTGCTGTCAGAATACCTTTTCGGCTTCATAACAAATCATATATTTTTGTTTCTCAGAAAAATGTAACCTCACAAAAGAAAAAAACAGTTAATGACTGGACTTCTCATGGAATCACAGATTGGTTTGGGCTGGAAGCGACCTCAAAGGTCATCTAGTTCCAACCCCCTGCTGTGGGCGGGGACACCTTCCACGAGAGCAGGTTGCTCAAAGCCCTGTCCAACCTGGTCTAAAAGTCTCATCATGTTAGTTCCCCTGTCCAGCTGCTCAGGGAAATCCATTGACTTGGGCTGTGGGCGGGGACACCTTCCACGAGAGCAGGTTGCTCAAAGCCCTGTCCAACCTGGTCGTGAGCGCAGCCAGTGGTGGGGCATCCAGAGCCTCTCTGGGCATCCTGGGCCAGGACCTCACCACCCACCCAGAAAAGAACTTCCTCCTCACATCTAATCTTGATTGACCCTCTTCCAGTTTGAAACCATTACCCCTCACCCTGTCACTGCACTCCCTAATGAAGAGCCCCTCCCCAGCTTTCCTTAAGGCCCCCTTTACGTACTAGAAGGTTGCTATAAGGTCTCCCCAGAGCCTTCTCTTCTCCAGGCTGAACGACCCCTCAGACCCTCAGTCTATCCTCACAGGGGTGGTGTTCCCTCCTCATCTTTGTGGCCTCCTGTGGGCCTGCCGGAGCAGGTCCACGTCTTTCTTACTCTGGGAATCCCAGAGCTGGACACAGCACTCTAGGTGGGGTCCCACCAGAGCAGAGCAGAGGGGCAGAATACCCTCCCTTGCCCTGCCGGACACCCTTTTTTTGATGAAGCTCACGATGTGATTGGCTTTCTGGGCTGCAAACACATGTCGCCAGGTCATATTCAGCTTTTCATCCACCCATACTCCCATGTCCTTCTCCTCAGGGCTGTTCTCAATCCACCCACCGCCCAGCCTGTGTTTGGGCTTGGGATTGCCCCGACCCAGGAGCAGGGCCTTGCACTTGGCTTTGTTAAACTTCATGAGGTTAGCATGGGCCCATGTCTCAAGCCTGCCAATGTCCTTCTAGATGACATCCCTTTCCTCCAGCGTGTCCCAGTGCGGACTCCTGAGGATCACTACTTGTCACTGGTCCTCACTTGCACATCAAGTCATTGACTGCAACCCTTTGATTGCAACCATCAGGCCAATTCCTTATCTACCAAGCGGTCCATCCATGAAATCCATGTCTCTCCAGTTTGGAGACAAGGATGTTGTGCAAGACAGAGTCAAATGTTTTAGTCTTACTGAAATGAGTTTGCCTCATAGGAGGAGATGCAGACCAGTTCCTAATCCTGGTGTTCTCTTTCAGGCAAGGTTCTGTTTCACTTTATCCTGTTTTGTAAAGTAAGGAGCATGTGTTGCTCAGAATGAGAGCACTGTGTGAAGATAAGCAAAACGCGGGGACTCTACACTTCTTCTGACTTCCTACCTATTTTAAAGAGCACTAACCTCACTGGTGCTTTGTTGATAATAACCGCCAAAGGTGGTTCGGGTGGTATTTATACAAAATCAATACTTCAGAGGAGTCCAGATTTTCAAGTGATGAGCATTCGTTATGGGAAGCCAGGTTTTCAAAAGAAATCAGATTCTCAATTTAGGCACCTAGTAGGGATGAGCCTCCTAAAACTACTCAGCTCTCAGCAGCAACCACTGCAATTCCATTAGACAAATTTTCAAAGAGCTCTATAACCTAAACATGAGCTGATCCGAACATGCAGGATGAGATCACATCTCCCTTGGAATCAGTGGGGATTTTGCCACTTGCTACAGATGAATCCATCCCACAAAGGGGATGAAGCATCTCTTTAGCTGATTGCAGATGCTGAGCTTTCGGAATATTTTTGGCTTTGGTGTTTTTATCTGAAGGTCCCCCCAAAGTTTTATGAATGATTTTCATTATGATTCTCCATACCAGGAAAAGAAAAAAAAAAAACGAATCTATAACAATCCTGCAGTATTTGAGCTACGAAATCACCACAAAGCTATAGAAATTCACCGCAGCTTCTGAAAACTGGCCTATTGTGAGCAAGATGCTGTTCCTTTCATTTGGTAAATGTCTGGATAAACCTCTATAGAAACAGACGACTGTATGTCAAACTACAGGTTCTATTTGAAAGCCAGCATCATCCATAAGAAAGAGGAGGTTAACACTGACATCGTGGTGACGGTGGGCAGAAAACCATGTTTTACCAGAACGAAGAGGCATATCATCATCATCACTTCAAAGTCACAAATGAGACCTCAGCAGAGAGTAACCGACTAGACGCAAACACTGCATGCCGGGCAGCGCACAAGCACCACAGCCGGGGACTCGCGCACTGCAGTGAAGTGCGTTTTCTCCCACCAGAGCCAAAACCTTGCACTTACTTCCTTTAGGACTCAACTGAAAGGGGTGAGAACCTAGAACAAGCCCTTCCAGCACTGATGACTTCTTGTTTATATGTACTGGGAAGTTGGCATGGATGTGGTTGATTTTCTTTTCTCGCCATAAGCCTTAAAGGAGCTTCACTAAGCCCTGAACCTAATTAACACGTCAGTCTTCCCCCCTGCCTCCCCCCAAATGTATTCAGTGAAGCAATAAGCATTTAATGTGCTAGACAGCCACACTGCTCCTGTAAAGCTGTTCTGCGGGCACGCAGCAGGCATGGACATGAGCCAGCACCCACGGTGCCGCTATAACCCATCCTTATTTTAACCACTCCAGTACATGCTACTTCCACCCAGTTTCTAGAACTCTGTTACAAACCTCCCACACGGGTAGTTTAAATATGGACTAAACTTCAGGCAAATGGCAGTCCTGACGCCCAGTTACAAAAGAAATCAATCACATCCTGTGACTGGAAAGGCATGCAGAGCAAGCCCAGCCTATACCACAGGACACAGCTCCAGTCTCGTCAGCAAATCACCGGGGACTCTCCTCTTTCAACCAAACATGATTTATGAATGGAAAACATTCCTACAGTTATTTAAATGTACCAGAACTTTATGGCTTGAGTTTCATTATTGCATTAAACACCAGGTCGTTAATAACCGCTGGCACATTTCAACAGTATGCAGTAGCTGGAGCTGTATTTCACAGGCAGAAGGCAGTAAATTCTGGTTCTAGGATGAAGGAATGCAAATGATAGCTTGTGTTATGGTTTTACAGAGTGTTGCAATGTACACAAGACCATTACGCTGCCTGATGTTGTGTAGCATAACATTAACAATTTACATTCATTTGCATCTCACTACAAACCTTCTGTTAACAAGCGAGGTCAGAAGAATTCCCCGGGGAATGCATTCCAGGACATGAATGTTTCTTCCAAAGTTTATGGCAAATCACGTATGTCTCACACTACATAACCACTCGAAATACAGTGAATTTAAAACCCATTCACTGTAGTCGGGGCTTTGTTTTCCAGCTCTGTAAACTACAAATTCTTTGCAGCCCAGTGAAATCAGTATTTACATGGGAAAAATTCTACAGATGTGTAAGGAAGAGGTGGCGGGAAATACTCAGCATAAAGAAATCACTTTCAACAGATAGAAACATTATCAGTTGGGTGTGAAAATCTTGTCAGATGGAAATCATCATTCAAATTCTTGTGTACAGCTGTAGATTAGACCTTCTGGTTATCATCTCTATTTTGGGCCCGTCTATCAGAAATCGCTGAGTGCAGCTGTGAGAGACAGCTTTTATATTGCCATAACCCTATTTTTATTTTAAACAGTGGCACAAACTACAGGAATACTTCAGAGTCAGCGTGCTCCACCCTGGTCTTAGATTTTCCATAACGCCTTTCAATTTATTTCCAGGATCAGAAAACAACAAGGTTGAGGAACCCAGGGTCTTCTCACCAGTTCTAGGACACATAATTATCGAAAAGCATTGAGGTTACTACCCTAAACTACATACCAAAAGGCAGGGCAAGATCTCACAATTTATCTTGGGGCAGAAACATTTTGAGGCAACAGATTTGTGATGTTTTTTTCTGGATGAGTATCTGAAAGTTCCTGAGGTTCATAACTTCCAAGGAGCTGGGCAAGTACTGGGCATAAATTACTTGACCTGTGCAGTAGTAAGCTGAGGGAAAGGAAGAGGATAGTGCATGTTCCACATCCTCCAAAGTAACTGACATTTATCTGTCACGTCATCAACATATTAATAAGATTTTCAATCATGTTCTTAACTTGATTTGGAGAACAGGAAGCAAGCAGAACTGAAATTGGATCGCTTAGTCCTGAAACATCTCATGTTCTACGGAGACATAAAGCCATGCAAAATTTTCTGAAGTTCTATAAAAAATTCTTGTCTTTCATAGAACAAGAGATTTGTCTTTGCTAGGATAAGGCATGATGCTATGTTATTCCACTAACGAATGGAATCATTTCAGATCTGAGCAACAGAACCGGACATTGGTGTTTTGTAGCAACTAGTTATAAATTGACTTTTAAGCTCCTTTGAACCTGATGAAAACAGCTGCGATGACTTAAGGAGCTGATTAAGTTTGTTACACCTTTTCCTATTTAAGATGAACATCTGTGCCTGGCTCTAAAAGAAGAGAGAGATCCTCTCTGAGCGAGAAATATGTGATTGGAGAACTGTAGTGGTCTTCTGTTTTTAGGTCCTTCTGCACTGGTAGGTGATTGACTGCTTTACTGTATCATGTCTCATTAATATGATCTATTAATCTAGTAACTCAGTTCAAGCTGGCACTGTATGCTGCCGAAAGGAATAAAATAAAAAGAGCTTGGTGATAAAATATTATCATCCTGCCATCACTGCGATTCTGAATGACAGCAGTGAAATCCGCACTGATGAGCTGCTATGTATCGTGCGCTGAGGTGGTGGCTGCATCTTTAGGCTGAAAGACACGTAGCTCTGTAAAGGGAAGGTACGCCCAGTTTTAGAAATGTTGAACTCTGCTGCGTGACTGGGCTGCCTTGACAGCACAGCCTGCCTGCCAGTAATGAGCACGCGCCAGTTGTGAAATTACTGGGTTTTTGAATCAGTCATGGACATACACAGAAATTTTAAAATTTCTCCTTTTCTCCTTAGCCAGATAGTTGTCTTTGAAAATAGGGAACAAAACCAGGAGCCATATGAACTATGGTATTTCTCTCTTCATTTTTTTTTTTTTTATGGATCAGAGGCTTCAGTCCCCAAATCTGGGAACCTCAAAGATCTGCAAAAATCTATCACAATTCTCCAGAAAAGCATTCAAGTCTGCATACAGTGCTACCATCATCCAGAGTCAGCTGGAGGGAGCCTGAGAGCATTTGGATTTCTGCTGTTGAGTTGGAACCAGTAATGGGAAACAAACACAGAGTCCATGTACCACAAGGCAACCACAGCCTTCAGGTGGTTGATGGTTTTGATCCCCAGGAAGAGCAGACACTGCAACTTTGAAGCTGTCTAATATTAGAACATCCCAGAACTATGATTAGGGATCAAAAGTAGTCTTTATGGTGGATGCCTCTAGTCACTGCTGCAGAGCCTGAAGCATCCACAGAAGTAACACGAGCTCAAATTTTCCAGTTGTTCAGACCCAGGATCAGGTTTTACTTCTGAAATAGCATCTTCCAGTATTTCCTATAGTGAGCCTTTGCAACTCTGGAGGTGTGAGAGGATTCTATTTTACTTTATTTTTAAATGTAAATGAAAATGATATTCAAAAACTGAAATTACTTCCCTCTCCTTCACCCCCTCCACATTATGGATTCCTGTATCTGACATACTGCAGTAATGTCCTTGTAAGCAAAAGGAGGTTGTGCACCATCGCACCAGCATTCATAAAGGTTTACCAGACAACCACTTCTTCTTCACACTGCACACTACACTGCAACATAGCTAAGAAGAATTCGGCTCACTGTAAGATTATGATGTTGGTGGGCTGGAAGCCGTCCACGATAACCCCGATCCCTTACGAGTTAAATGACAATGCTTACCTTCGTGGGGCAAAATACTGAGTAAAAGCTACCTTGGATCAACAGTATTTAACTGGTTTATACTAGTTTACCTTCTATGTAATTTTACGGTAGACATGATTTAAAAGTTTTTAAAAGAAAATCTATACTTCTTTCCTCTACTGTAACAAAGTTCTATTTATCAATGAATGGGACCTTTAACAGTGGTATAGAGAGTTCTGACATTCTGATCTGGCCATTACAATGACAAATGTCATATTGACAATAAATGGTGATATGATGGGAAGGAGTTACTGTGGTGGTTACTTTAATTTTGTTATGGGTCAATGACAAGTATCAATAGTGTAGTGTCTCTTAAAAGTTACCTTTATGATGAAAAATAGTATTCATTTAGTGTAATGAAAGACTTTTTGTTGTTTCTACACTTGGCATTTTTTCTGAGAACAATTTGATTTTTACTACTATATATTGGTGTTGTTTCTTCGTTCAGTTATTACCCTTTTTCTCTCAAAAACTACTTTTAAAAAATACTTTTAAAATTCTTTCAATATTCTACATTAGGAATAGGAAACACAGAATTAAAAACTGTTACTCTGACTTTAAAAAAAAAATGTCTGTGTATTTGCAGAGCCCTTTTGCCAAAGACTGGGCAGATACAGTTAATTGCCTGATCAGATTTTAGGCCGATTTCTGCTGTAGTGTATGTATGCAGGAAAACCAATTAACCTGTAGCTAACTCATTAAAAATAAAACTATCAGTTTTAATAGAAACTCCAATAGTAAAACTAGCAGACACCTTATAATGACTTGATGAAATGAAAGATGAAACCCAAAAGACATCATTTCTCTGAGACTGGAAAGCGATGCTGCAAAATGCTTTCCAACACCTCTGAGAAGTCGGTGGGCTTTGCTTCGCCCTGTGACTTTCGTCTGGAAATCCTTGACAGCAAAACTCCAGCGACACGGATCAATAAACCAGGAAGCATTCACGGCTCTGCTCTTGTTCAAGCCACCCAACTTCTCCGAGCCTTCTGCTCTGCTAACAAGTAGGCAGATTTTTTCCTAGTATAGATCTGAGAAATAATTCTTTTACAGCTGCTGCTCTTGGAAACCAATTAAGTCTATTAAGAAAGTACAAGGATTGTAGAACTGCAATTAAATGTGTGAACAAAGCTGAAATCACTTATTGGCTCAGTGACACACACCTCCTTAAGAGACAAAGTCCAAAAGATGGGATGGTATTTTTCCTGCGGCTGAGCCAGAGGAAACGTAAGATTTGTGCCCAGAAGCCACAGAAAATGTTGCAATGGGCAGAGATCAAGGGGCTTTTATTTAAAAATCATCAGAGGGAAATCACTGTCTCACATTTCCTGTGTATATTGATGACAGTAATTTATATTGTGCTGGATTCCAAGATTAGAGGTGGATTGGTATGAACAAGGGTAAGGTATGTCAGCGGTGAAGGACTCCACATGAAGTCAGGTCGTGTTCTGGTACCTGCTTCACAGGGAAGTCTCCTTTCCTCCTCTAGTTTCTTGTGCCACTGCACTTTCTCCAGAGGTCATCTGTAAGGAACGGAGGGCGGGTAGGAGTCCTGGCTCCACAGGTCTGATACAGCGCTTCAGAGAACTTTTGAGGTCTCGTGAAGTGACTGTGGTGGGCACCAGAGTTATTTTACACTGCTCAAAATAATGAAGCAAACTGGTATTCCTCTGCAAATGAAGTTCTTCAAGTTAGGAATGATAGGTCTTACATCATCAGTTTAGTCCTTCAGCTTCGGTGTCACTCTTGGCGATAGCTCAATGGACTCGAAGGATGAAAAGGACTGAGTGTGCTTAATTGTTTTTCACACTGCTGGTTTCTTCTCTCTTCTGGATCTGACTTTTGTAGTCAACGTAGAATAATCTTGTGTGTTTCACTGACCAAATCTGTATCTGCTCTACTTGAGTCAGGAGTTTGAAAGAAGGAAAGAAAGAGAGAAAGAAAGAAAAAGGGAACTGTGCTGATACCCCCTTTGACCAATAGCATTGACAATCTTCCTCTTCCAAAATACATTTTTCTACTGTCAAAACAAACCATCTAAGAAAATAACACCATTCGTTTTGGTAGCAATGCGGGTCTGTAATAGTATAAATGACAGATCTCTAGATTGCTGCTTGCTTCAGAAAAGAGATCTGCAATAACACTGGTCTAATCCTTGAGAATTCCATAGTAGAAAATCCATCAGGTGCAACGCCAAAAGCCCTCCATCAACATCAGTCACAACGCAAGGCCTGTCTAGAGCATGTGTAGTCAAAGCCAAGATTTTTTCAATAAAAAATGCACCGAGGAGCGGCTGAGGGACTTGGGGTTGTTTAGTCTGGAGAAAAGGAGGCTCAGGGGAGACCTTATCGCTCTCTACAACTCCCTGACAGGAGGTTAGAGTGTGGGGGTGCGGGGGTGTCAGTCACTTCTCCCCAAGAACAAGTGATAGGGCGAGAAGAAACACACTCGAATTGCACTAGTGGGGGTTGAGGTTGTCCCTGAGGAACAATTTCTTCCCCATTGGTGTTTTCCAGGCCTGGCCCAGGCTGCCCAGGGCAGTGGTGGAGTCCCCACTCCTGGACGGGTTTAACAGATGTGTCGAGGTGGTGCTGAGGGACAGGTATCAGTGGTGACCTGGCAGTGCTGGGGGAACAGGGGGACTCGGGGAGCTGAAAGGTGTCTTCCAGCCAAAGTGATTTTATGATTCTATGAAAATGATGTCTATCAATGGGTAAAATATAGACAACAACATCTTATAAGATACTGAATCTGTAGGAAAAAATATTTTACAATTATAAATACATTATTTAATGGAGCAAGTGTAACTCCTCTTGCTAAGAATTGACTTACGTACATTATGGATAACCAACAGTGTCCAAAAGCAGCTGTGATTTAAACTCCAGAAACGGCTCCTCTTGCAGAGGCTTTGCATGTGTTTTCCACTTGTCAGGTATTCCAGTAACAGAATGTCCATCTTAGCCAGAAAAACTCAGACTATTTTGAACTGCAGATCTGGAATAAAAAGGGTGTCACAAGGCGGTCAATCGCACCATCAAAGGAATGCAAGGTGACACACACACACGTGTATATATATATATAAGCCCTGTGTTTTATCATAAAGAAAAAGTAAATATTTTGAGCCTCGGTGTTCCCAGGAATAAGTTGGGGGGTTTTGTTTTGTTTTGCTGAGCTTTTTCGTCTTTCAGTGGCGTTTTCCCACCAGCATTTCTATTCAGTAAGCAGCACCAAATGGTTTAAAAGACAGTCTTGTACTTTGCCAGCAAGTATTTTACTCAGTACCAGAGTGGAGATTGCTTTAGCCTGGCTATTTATATTCTAAAATGATTTAACTGGCCCTTGGGATGCTTTAAGAGCAACGCGTTTGATTAAATCAGCTAACAACAGTTAATTGCTTCTAAGGACCCAAACTGTCAAAGGTACCAGAGCAAAGCAAGTTCTTGCGGTCAGGTCTTGTTCTTTTATGCTAGAAGACTGTTTTTAGGGTTTTTTGAATATATTCTAAGGTCACATGAACAAGACAGAGCTGGAGAAAATGTTAGGCAGTCAAATGTAAAAGGAGCAGGAGGAAATGGTTCTGTAGGATAATTGGAGTGACATTAGGGAGTTCCCTGTTCTCAGTTGCAGGGGCTGGGGCACGCTAGCCAAAGACCTGCCTAAGAGCAGGGATTTGGAATCTGCACCAAATTGTTGAGGAAATAAGTTCCTCTAGCACTGTGTGTTTGACGCAACATATATTTGCATTAGTTTATTTGAAGAATTGGGGCTTCGTGTGCTGCAATAGTGATGGATTGTTTTAATTGAAGACAACTATCAACCGTTTTAAAAGGTCCCAGACAATTTAGGTGGAAAAAA
>NW_010414377.1:56670-57586 GCF_000710305.1 Buceros rhinoceros silvestris
TTCCTGCTGTGAGTAAAGTAGATACAATAATAAAATCGTTTGTTGTTTCTGTTACAATATGCTATAGGAAAAATGCAATTAACATAACTGGGCTGTATAAGTCAAACACCAGAGATTCTAGGGAACAGAATTATCTTGCTCATCATCTGTGCCTGAAGACTGTCTGACATTACGAAACCATGCCTGATTTAAATATTCGACATACTTTACATTTCATCTTGGTACATCTATACAGCCATCCTTCCTTTTTTGATCAGTTCCATATTTAAATACCCCGTTACAATTTCTAGTGCTTTGGTATAACTATTAATAAACAGATAAATCCACAGTGAATTTTGAACAGGATGTTTTATGTACCGTATCTTTAAAAAGGGGGTCAATGTTACGTTCCTAATTCCTGGCCAGAAGAACACATGTTCATCCTTTCACCTGCACACGTTAGTACAGGTGTACACTGGAGCGGTGGTGGTGGAGGCAGCAGAAAACATGGACTGCTGCTGCAGTTCATACTGACAACCTGGGGTTTGGAATCAGCGTCAGCCAGAAACCTCCCAAAGCGACTAAAAATGAACACAGAGCGTGCTCCTCGGATTTCTCCCGAGAACCCTATCCGCAATGACATGTCTAACCGACCTTGGAGATAATCACGACAGAAGAATACACAAACCAAGAGATGCATGATGCAATTGCTCACCACCCGCTGACCCATGCCCAGCCAGCCCCTGAGGCATGGTGCCCTTTCAGCCAGTTCTCCCCAGTTTATATACTGGGCATCACGTCTGGCATATCGCTTTGGTCAGTTGGGGCCAGCTGTCCTGGCTGTGTCCCCTCCCAGCTTCCTGCGCACTGCTAGCCTCTGCTGGCAGGGCAGTATGAGAAGCTGAAAAGTCCTTCTCTTAGCATTAAGTATTGCTCC
>NW_010414377.1:57795-62290 GCF_000710305.1 Buceros rhinoceros silvestris
TGTCCCCCCACCCCAGCCGCTGCTCTCACAGCAGTGAGAGAAGCTGCAAAGTCCTTGGCTGAGTATCCACACAGCTCAGCAACAGCGAAACCACCAGCGTCTTCTCAACGTTGTCCTCACCTCGGTCCAGCTACTGGGAAGAAAACTAACTCTCCCGACCAAAGCCAGGACATTCCCCAAGCCAAGCAGCAGCTAATACTGTCCTGTATTTTCTTGAGTATTTAAGAATCAGAAGCAACTCGGAGAGTCTATGGCCGGCAAGAGGGACACTTCTCCGTGGTTTCTGATGGCTGTTAACCCAGCTGACCCTGTGAGACATCACCAACCCGGGTCTCTTTTCTGCTGGCTCATGCCCGTTCCATAAACTCACAAATGAACACTGAATATTCTTCTTCTTCTTCCCTATCCCTACGCCAATTCCGCACCCCACCCTGCCCCCCGCCCCGCTCCCCACCCCGTTACTTCCCTGTGGCTGCAGCAGCAGAGAAACAGTGATTGCTCCACACACTCTTCCTGGCTAGCACTGGTTACTAGAGGCTAACACAGACTTGTTTGTCTTTCCTCTCCTGCAACTGGTAATTAACCAATATCTTCACTATGGTTTGCATAAACACACTCCGATTCTTTAGGAGATCAATCTTCAGAGGCTGTACCTCTGATTTTACTTCGTGTGCTAATCTTTTCCATACGTTCTTTTCCAATAGCTACTTCAGCCTTTAATTTATCTATGGCTTGTGGAAATGGATTGTCTAGCTTTGTACCACTGATTATTCTTCCTGTGACTGATGTTTAAGGCACTCATCACAATAACGTCTTTGAAACAATTTTCTTTAAAGTTAACTGCAAGAAAAACAAACGAACGCAGATTTACAACCCAATTGGGCCAACACTGCAAAATAGCCTCAGGAACATTTATTTGAGGAAAAGTAATTTCAATAATAGTATATTTGTCACTCTTCCATGAGTTTTTAAAAGCATTTGAGAACGTAAATGTTTCTTTGTAAGAATGTTCATGGAAAATTGTTGAAGACATCCACACTAATATTCATTAAGAGGAATATCCAGACAACTCCGGCAGATGATTTAAATGCATTTTTGCAGTGTCATCCATCAGCAAGTCAAAGTATCATGAGGAATATTTACAACTAAACTTCTTCTCTTACAGTGAACAGGTAAAGCTGATTGACTTACCTTTCCAGAACCTTTCATCATCGGCTAGAAAAAGCAAGAACATAAACATCGACTAGCTGAAGGATCTCTTTCACACAACAAATATTCCACAGGAAAATGAACTGCTCTAATTCTGGAATCAGAAATGAAAGATTCTGAGGTCCTTGGAATTTCAGCAGCCCGCAGTTTGTGCCAACTGAACAAAGGTTCAGCTGCGTGCCTCGATGCATGGTCCTGACGCCGTTAGCACCTCGGCTCTTCTGCTGTGGGCGGTTAAGCAGATGATAACAGGAGACACATTGGCTACTTTTTGACTGTGAGCTATGGAAAATCTCTTCTATCTGCTATCCGTCCAGGACCTCTGACACTAATCTTGGTTGTTCCTATTCCCCTCAGCTGAGGGTGTAGAAACAGCTGTTTCACTGGAGAACGTTCCCTACCCTGCTTATCACCAACTTGTCGCAGGAGGCTTTAATCAGCCCAGACACTGCAGTTCATGGCTTTTTACTGAAGTAACATTTGCCGTGATAGTTTCATAAAGTAGATCAAAACTGTGTGCCCAAATGCCTAAAAGACTTTTAGGAATAATATATATTTGAAAAAACCTGGCACTTCTTTTGTGTCTTTTAATGAACCACAAGCATCTGAATTGAGTGATAAAAGTATTATGGAATTAGAATTACAAGATTTTCACTCATTTACATCCCTATTGTTTTCAGCTGCGTGTTTGCAAGTCACATTTAGGGAATGTTGCCAATACTGCAATAGCCTGAGGAACGTTTGGCTCAGACTCAGTGTGTAAAAAATCCATGGAGCATTTTTGTGTACTAAATTGTCTCTTACAAAATCCAGTAATACAGCAACAGAACAAATGAAGAAATACGTGCCCTGAAAACCCATCAGCAGGTCTTCTTATGTGGGGGTACCACGGTCCATATTCCATATTATAACCTCGTGTACAGAAAATAGAGTATTCAGACACAAAAGCAGTAATGTTTGAGGCCCATTGATCACCGCTGGTTTTTGTGATGTGTCACAATCATATCAGCACCTGTGCTCAATAACTGATAAACACTGATAGTGGCTGAGAGGACCGACAGTGTGCAGTTCCGCTCAGAACACCCAATTCCCTACTATTCCAAACATCTGGGTTTTTTTCCCCCTCTGTTCTCTTCAAGCCTGCTAACATTTCTTTATGCCTGTATGCTAGAGTGAACATACAGATTTTTTAATAAAACCTACAGGTATCAGACATTGGAAGAGTTCAGTCAGCACATCTACAAATAACTCAGCTGCTAAACAGGCTGAAGGGAAAAAAACCCTTGATTATCTTAAACCCTTTCTATTCTTCAACCTACATTTCAAGAATTTTACTGCTATTACTCTCCTAAACAGGTTTATTGGCTGCAACTGCTTGAGTTCTAGGACAATTTCACCGGAGCTGGGTGATGTTCATGAATACTGTCACATCAGCAGAACCTGGCCATCTTGCTGGGAGGTGCCCCACAGCACAACCTGGCAGCCAGTGGCTATGCTTGGGCTGTTCAGTGCCGCGCTTACAACACGCAGCTGCTAGTCAGCCTCATGGGGTAAAATTCATCCTGCATGTTTTCAAGATGAAACCTTAGCCTTCTCCACTCATCCTAGCCATAGTATGTCCTCTACAGGCAAAACCCATCACAGCACCTGCTTTCGACTGCTACATTTTGACACGTACTCGGTACGTCCTAACCTCTCTCAGAAGCAAAGCTAGCATGATGCTACGCTGCAGAGTGAGAAGAGACTCTGCCAGGACTTACCAGTACACAGCCAGCTTACTGTCTGCTGGAGCCACCAGCTAAGGTACGTCCCTCACGCAGGTGGTCTTCAATGGCTTTGTAAGAGCCACCCCTTTCCTCATTCCTTTCATCAGTGATACCATAGCATATTTCAGACACTTGATTCGATCTGAAAAAGTTCAGAAACATTATCAGAAGAATGGCGTCTGCTTCCTGAGTGAATTTTGGGGCCACTATGGCACTTCATCAACAAAGCAACATCCTTTCCATCTTCAGCAATTGGAGTTATGACTCTTATTTCAGAGCAGTTGACAGAGTTCGGATCTCAGTGCTGCAGAAGGTAGCACACCTACTCTACAAGCATTCTGCAGTAATTCAGATAAGTTACTTGGGTAGGAACTGGTTGGCTTTCCAGATTTTTATTACTTCTTGGTAGCTGCACTTGACTTCTCTCTGCCACAAACTCCACCAGGCTTAGGTAAAGTTTAGATTATCCGTAGATCATCTCTACCCTCTATAACCTTGATATTGTCAATCATACGCAATTCAGAAAAGTGTTACTAAAAATGGTAACTAACAAGATGATGTTTTCTACGGCTTCTGCACCACTTACAGACCACAAACATTTATTTTCACTGTGTTTTCAGACAAGTTTGGGTGGAAGCGTAAGCGCTGCCAGCACTTGTTTCCATTTCAACCTTAGAAGAGGGTCTAGTAAAGGTAACTGCTTTGAGTGAGTCTCAATCTTTTCACATTTTAATTGCCACTTTAGACAAGAGAATACACCCCGTAAGAAAATAAAACATAACAATATTTAATCTTACCATCAATCCCAGAGAAAGTAGTTGGGTACTGTTAAAAAAAATCTCATCATGAGGTGTTTGATACTGTTACTGTGAGCAGCAGCACTATGGGGAAATCAGCAAAAATAACTTCTAGAACTGATGGAAAAATTCAAACATAAAAGTACGTTTGCTAATGAGATGAATGAATTAATTGAACGCGTATAGTCAATGAGGTGGCACCTGCCTTGCTTCTCTGTCTCTTGTCATTATACGATATGGTAAACTCAGCACTTGGGGGAATTTGGACTGAAACGCATGAGAAAAATAGGTTAATTAAGTAAGAAGACAAGCACACTTGTCCCACATCCAACACAGACCAGGTTAGTAAAAGGAGGAGGTGAGTGTATTTGCTAATTACTGCTGCTTCTCAATGCCCGTCTGTCATTAATATGCTGCTTGTAAAGCAGTACCGCTCTGACAGGCGTACGGAAACTTCCTCCTTCTACCTACCTGCAAGATCTAAGAAAAAATCATGAAGATAAAACGATGTGGAGAATTCAGTAGTATTTGGCCCTTATACCATCTAAAATAAAATAAATTTAAAAATGCAATGGGGTTTCATAGAAATATGATTCTGGCGTGAAGACATTTCCAAAATTGTGGAAGAAAATATTTTTTGTTTCCAATATCTTGTTTACTCTTTCAGCAACGCACTTTTGATATAGATAGAAAATAAAGTCACAGACCAACAGCGGAAGTTTC
>NW_010414377.1:62409-65791 GCF_000710305.1 Buceros rhinoceros silvestris
GCAGGATCTTACCTCTAAAGCTCTGTCTGATGGAGACTCTCTCCACCCTCCTCAGTAGATTGGAACTTCACACAGAAGATTCAGGCACCGAAACAGAGCTACAATACAGGTACGTCACAGCTTTGCCCTCCTTCTGTTTCCTAATTGTAAAACAGATTTAGCTGATATCACATCATTCTTCGCATTTAATGAGCTGATTCTTGTCAAAATCTGGATAGAATTTATTTTAAATTTATAGCCCTTTGTTTTTGCCAAGATGGTGTAACGTCATGTTAGCAAGACACATTTTTAAAACTTCTAGCACATCTTTAACCAGAACAGATGAAAAGTGCAGAAGGGAAACAGATTGGCAGGTGCTAACTAAAAAAAAATATTGGCTTTCCTAGCAGGGGAATCACAGCTAAACGTGATCAGGACAGCAGAGTCGTGCTTTCCTAAAGAGTCAGAGGTCCTTCACGATAGCACAGATTGAGTGTATAACGATCAGCCACAAATACGCAATACAACAGTCCAGGTGAAACAATCAAACCAATTCTCACATAAAGAGGACTGGAGTTTGAGAAAAGAAAAAGGAAACCTATTCAATCTCTTGGGGCTGCAGGTTTTCCTCATGCTTCACCTTTACACAGAGTTGTTACACCTAAGTGAAGAACAACCAGGAAAAAGAAAGTAATTGCCCTTCACTGCTATGTTTGAAAAACATTGGAGGGCGAGATTCTCTCCCCAGGATCTCTAGATCCTGAAGTAGGTATGGGAACCACGTTATTCCACATGGGCA
Source organism: Buceros rhinoceros silvestris (assembly GCF_000710305.1). Taxonomy (NCBI): domain Eukaryota; kingdom Metazoa; phylum Chordata; class Aves; order Bucerotiformes; family Bucerotidae; genus Buceros; species Buceros rhinoceros. Next base: position 63,188 of record NW_010414377.1, read on the forward strand.
TAGATATTTGTCTGAGGAGAAGTGCTGGGTAGGCTCAGACCTGAATGTCACCAACCTTCGGAGCTATGGACCCTGGCTGACTCTCACTTCATTATTAGGCTCTGCATTTTTTATTTGGCTAAAGTGCCATTCTACCTTGTTGTTCTTTCTTCCATTAGACTTTTTCTGTGCACCTTCCTCCAGGCGTTCACAGAATTTCACAGGAGATAATTAATTGGAATCTTATTTTTCCCATGGTGACAATAAATTAAGTGGACACAACTGAACGTATTTTCTCTTCCCCTAATTCTACAAACCAGTGGAACTTTGATAAAGCTGTAATTTTCCAGAATTCAATTTTTGCCATATTGTCAACTTAAGACAACAGGAAAATAGTCGATGCTCACATAAATGTTTACAGTACATCTAAGCAGTCTGCCAAGGTTTGAACACAGTGTGTTATTTTCAGAGCATAGTTCCGTATATTCCGAGGACACTGCATAGCGACGGAAACAGGTGGTTCAGCTTTCCACACTGATTCGGGGTAAGCAGCTCTAAATTCTGCTTTTTTCTTGTTTCACCATTTTTCTCAGCAATGATACCCACAATTTATTGTCCCTGTCAATTTTTTGCATATGGCCACAAAGGCCATTTTTTACATGGAAAGTGTTTTCACACCTATGTCAAACTCGAAGAGGGATTTGGGTGGGAGGGCATCCTGCTCTACATCTCCTTTGAGAATTCTTGTTTTCCACCCACTAATAAAAGTAATTTCGAAATTTAGACTATCATAAATCATCCACCTTTGTATTTTGGGGTTTTTTTCATTCCCACAGGTATCACGATCCTGGGTGTCCACAGATTTTATCAACCTTTTCTGTTAGAATTGGAACAATATCTGTATTTCATAAGCAAACCACTCAACTTCCAGAAATAAGAAACCTCTATGAAAATTAAAATGCTTCAGAACAGTAACATAATAATTAAAAGAAAAGAAGAAAAGAGGAGGACTAGAATCTCTGGATTGGTGTTTATACCTTGTCCTGGAAAGGTGATGCAAGGGGACATGTCCAGTACTGAACATGAAGCTGTTCCCCATCACCTTGTAACGTTCACGTCACTTTCTCATAAAACATTGGTGCAGATAATGATGGGATCTTTTATGTTGCTGTAATCCAAGTCCAATTTATAATATTCTTCATATCCTGTGCTAACTACATCACATGTTCTGTTTTATGCATATTTTTAAAACATAATAATAAATTATACTCAGCAATTTTACAGCTCTCTCGCTTCCCATTAAAAATAACAGGCAGCAACGGTACAAAAGGTGACCCGTTCCTTGTGACAGAACCCAAGGGCACATGGACTAGACCCATCTGGAAATGATCTGCCAAGACAAACAGAGGAGTTTTGAAGCCTAGGTTACCAATTGGATGCCTGGCTTCCAAACGAGAGTACAAACCGACAGCTAATCCTGGGCTTGTAGAGCCCACGCAGCCGAGGAAGCCCTAGTCACGTGTCAGCCCAGCCTCAGCCCTCAGATTTCAGCAGCCTCACCTCAACAGAGGAAACCCAGACCCCACAGTTCCGATATTGTTATGAATTCGAAACCCTGGTGTTACTGTGAGATCCACCACAGAGCAAAATCCATTCCCTTTTAAGTGATTTTTTGGCAAATGAATTAGAAGTTTGTTTTTGTTTGCAATGATAAGATGGCAGAATGAATTAACTTATTAGGGGGAGATTCATGTTCATGCTTGACTTGCTGACAATGCCTGTCATCTCAGGGTACACGTTAGGGTCTTCTGAATTTGAAATTAATTTTGACCTGGAAACTCTGAAGATCAGACGTGAATACGTGCTCGTTTAAATTGAATTGTGAAGAAAAATCTAGCATGTGAGCTTTAATACTAGTGCTACCAGCAGCCCTCATCCTCTGTCCCTTTTCCTTTTCTTTGTTTAAAAACACACCTCCTAACAACTGAAAAATCTACTGAAAACCCCAGCAAGTTCAATAATGTGAGCAAGGCATTCCTTTTGCGATATTGCTCATGAACCGAGGACCAGAAATGGAATTAAAATCAATATTGTGCCTAGAAGGTGATAAAGCACTTGGGCAACTGTGTCCTTCTCCACAGGCAGGGCTGCAAGTAAAGAGTGACAGAAGCAGCAGCTCTGCCTTCACTGCCATTTACTCTACGAGAATTTTATTGTCTTCAAAGCATCACGATCTGACCTGAACTTCTGAGACCCATAGAAAAATCTCAGGTTAACGTCTACTCTTGCATGGGGCAGTATTTGTCTTGTTTACAATCTCAGCAAAGACATCCAGATTTTTCTGTTTGCTTTACATCATGCAAAAACTTAATCTAGAAGGAAGGACAATCAGTATTCTACTAGAAAACTTCAATGTCTTCCATTCAAATACTTCAGCTTCCCCCCCCTCCTCCCAATATTTTTAAATAATTAAAAACTGTTTTAATTATTCTGCTATGACACAAATATAACATAATCTCTTCCTGATTTGTTGTTTATGGCAGATTTTGATTATTAATGTACTACCTCTTCCCCACCGATGAAGTTAAATGAAGTCTAAAAGGGGCAGAAGGTGACCTCTTTCCC
>NW_010414377.1:65876-78548 GCF_000710305.1 Buceros rhinoceros silvestris
CCTTGCTGATGCTCTGTTCTATGCTTCCTCGGACTTGTGAGATACACAGCTCTACAGATCCTGCCTCGGTCATCGCCATTCTCTCCTAAACATCCTGCACGTGCTCAGTGCTCTTAAAGCCTCAGAGCAGGAGGCGGGGAGCACAGACACCGAGCTCAAGGCCTGGGCATCAGTTCAATTTTCAAGGTTCTTCACAAGGATCTTATTCTATGTCGAAGAAACGTTTTGAAACATTTCACCACATACTTAAGCACAAAAAGATGCTTACAGCTTTCAAAGAATTTAAACATACAGTTAAGCATGAAAATACTTGCTGTCCTAAGAAAATACAATACCAATGGGATTTTTCTTGGGAAAAATACACTTTTCCATTTTTTTTAAGAAACACGATAGGTTTGTGTCCTTCATTATAATAAAGAAGTGTTTTCTTGATTCTGAGTTATTTCTGATGTATTCTGCCGTTGAGAAGATTGTTTTCAATGTTACAAGCCTTTAAGTTGATAAGCGCAAAGTAGTTGCTAATCCCTACCTATATCCTCATGATTCCGTCAATTTTGCCAGTGCAATTTTTGTGGAACTATGCATTGAACTGACTTGGTGAACTTTTCGCGGTCATAAATAATTCATCACAAAGAGTTCATAAATTATTGTCACTATGAATTTGATTCTCTCGTGGTAAATGTTAAACTTCGTTTGAAGAGAAGCAGAATTCATGATGAAAGGACTAAGTTCTTGGTCATTGAAACTCCTATTGTTTTCATCTACTTCATTTATTATTCAAATTGTTTGATCTTAAAGAAAGTACTGAGAATGACTTAGGTTCATCTCCCTGTTCCCGAGATTTCAGAGATGTAATGGCATGGAGCTCTTTCTGGGAAGTAAGAAATGATCAAGGTACTGATTTGATGGCAGAGACTAGAATAGTGATTTCAGCTGAGAACGGGCTTTGAATAACTAATCCCAGGATCAACTCAGAAGTAAAGAGGGGGACGTTCAGCAGAGTGAGAATAGACAAATTAGTGACAGGAGCCATGATTCAGCGGCTACACACCTCCATTGTCATCGGGGGTTCTTGCATGGCTGAAGAGATAGCAATTTCGTGAGCAGCACAGGAAATCCACAATTAATTGAAGACAGGTCGGAAGGGGATGCAAAATCTCCAGCTCCTGAGGACAGAACATGTAAATGGCATGAATGGAAATAGCATAATAGGAAAAATGAGCTCCAAAGTGAGAATTCAGTATAAGCGGTACTACAATGAAAAGAATGGAATGCACTGAGAGATACAAAAGAACAATGGAATTCGCACTCTGTTGCTGATTTGCTTGTTCTGTGGTACACAGAAATGCTTTTTCTGATAAGATCAATAATTTAATACAGGCAACAACTGACAAGACAGGAGAAAAAAAAAAGAAAAAAGAAAAAAGAAAAAGGAAAGAGTCAGCAACAGGAGCTCGTATCCCAAGAGTCCTGCTGTAAGGAGCTGGGAGAAGTTTCTTCATTTGCAGGTGAGGAGTTCAGTGAAGTCCTCCCAGCTAAAAACATCAAATAGGATTTTTTTTACTTGATTGATTCCCCAGCTGAGCAGCCTAAAAAATGTAACAGGTTGCTTAACAACCTTTTTGCAAAAAAAGGAAAATGAAAAAATGAAGTCGATAGACGAATTCTTACCAGTCCCATTTCACTGGGCTTGTTTGCTCACTCAGAGACAACCTCGTGGAGATGCATGAATGATACAGCATGTTGCTACCCCTCGGAGGTTTGTTCCTCTTCATATGTACTTGTGTGTGTAGATACATGCAACCAGTTGCCATAACTATGATGCTACTCAGTGATACGTTTGAGGGGAAACACACCGCTCCAGTGACTTCTGGCCCAGCAGGGGCTGTGTACTGAGGAGCAATTCCAAGCAGGTTGGAAATGGGGATGCAGGAGCTACACTCCACTTATGGTTACTTCACGGTTCATCATCACAGAATATGCATCTTACAATCTCTGAGACAGAACATATGAACAAGAAGGTTTTTCATCTCCTTGATTGGCTGAATCATCTGTGGCCCACCAATGAAAACAAGGGATTTGAATGAATTACAGAGAAAAAAAAAATGTTGTCACTGACCTGGTATAATAAACTGGACGTACCGCTGTGTCTGCACCGTACCCATTAGGTGCCACCAGAATGGATCTTCCAACATTCCACAGAGCCGATAAAGAGACCTCCCTTTTTGATGGTAAGGCTGGTAAGAAAAAAAGAGAACACAATGTTTTACATCAGAAAGACTTACTTCCTGCTAATATTTTCAGACAGTTCATTACCGTTTATGATAATACAATCGATATCTCGCGCTGAACGTACACGCATGCAATAAAACCCACACAATTCCTGTCCCACAGGAGCTGGGATCCAGCTGACAGTACAGATGAAAAGAACTGAAACAAATGTGGAAATGAACCAAAAAACTGAAATATATTAAAATACAACAGTATCTATATAACACACAAAGCTGATCTCTCTTTAATTAATTCATTTTAGAAATGACCAAAGTGTCAAACCACTTTGTAGAAGTGTCCACTTTCAGAGGGTCCTTCACTGGGTGGCACTTCTGAGACACAGTGGAAACCTTCCAGGAGCGTGGAGCGTTTATATACAGAGGAATCTGAATGGAGGCATTTGCCCTAAAGAAAGCGGGACAGAAGCTTGAATCCAGGTTGCAGACATGAGCTCACTTTATTAGACTATTGGATCTTCTGAGAGTTGGTGTAAGGTGTAGTTTTCTTTTTTCTTCATCAAAAGCCCCAGGTCCCAATTTAATGCAAGCTGAAGACGTATTCAAACATCTCTTTGCTTCTCCTTCTCTGTTCTTTTCCAGTCAGCTCAACTAATAACTTCTAAAATTATAGGGTATCCTCTTGTAGTTCAGCCAAATTAATGTTTATTCACCAGAGAGAAGAACATTCTGCAGAGAGAATGGCAGCAGACATACAGCTTTGTTCCTGTCTTTATCAGAGAAGCTGCAGAGATTCTTTCACTAACCCCTCCTAAAGGTCTGCCTGTTTAATTTTTTTCTTCCAGAGATACATATTTCTATGGACAGCCCTCCACACTTACAGCTAAATTACTGGAGAAGGATACAAAAAAAAAAAAAATTTATACTACTACTTCTCTGAGCTGCATTTAAGCAGTCTCCATAATAAACTTTTCATCTAGCTCGTCATGGAAACTAGAGTTTAACCACTCAACTACCACATTGACAAGTGTGTGACCAAATTAAAAACCCCAATGTTTGTCCATTCGCCCCTTTGTGCAATTACAAAATGAGCAGGTTTATTTTATTAAGTTGGAAAAAAGCCCAATTCCTCTTGTTTGAATATGCATTGGGATTTTTATCGTTTGCACGAATGTCTATTCTATTGGTTTGAAACAAAATGTTCTATTCATACATTAGTTTACACAATATGCCAACAGGGAATAAATACAGCTTGAAACTTCTGTTCTGAAACTTCCAGAGTACCGGTTTTCTGTGATACCTTAGAAGGACTGTGAAATGTCATTCACTGTGTTTTATGACAGCTACCGAGAAGGGTGTTCTATGCTTCTTGATTTGTGACTCTTGAAATTCACTCAAAAGCCCCAAATTGCTGTAAACTAAGCTATAAATCAGCTAGCTCAGAGCCTGCCTCTTCTAGGCTTCAGTCATGATTTCATTACCCTGTTACAAACTATTCTCTGTGTTTCCTCTCCAGCGCACTTGTCTGCAAATGCATCCTGACAGACATAATTGTACCCCAAACAGATCTGTAATCTTCGTTATTAAACAATTCAAACATGTACAAGGGAAAGTAGAAGGAACCGAGGTACGGTACCACAACTCAGGGAAAAGAAAGAGAACTTTTCCCTTGCTAACTACCATCGTTTTAGGGCTTGAACCAAGAAGATGAAATAATGTGCCTAAACTGACTTCAGCAGAGCACGGGTCAGGTCTCCACAGGAACATTTAATGTTCACGCATGAAAAAAAAAAAAAAAAGTAGAAGGATTCTTCTAAAAATGTTCATAGTCATTTGACCTTCTTGTTTGATAACATAACCAAAACCAAGGTCCAAATAACCCTATTAAATCATCTTACCAAATCACCTCTGCACTTCTGAGCCCCATGTTGTGGTCACTGTAGTTGCTGCGATGGACAATAGGGCGACACGTGGGTTATTCCAACAAAAAGATTTGAGTTCTGCCACCGGCAAATTAAGTTCCGCTCCTGGTGAACACGCATGTGCGTGGGAAGCCATCATTAATAATTTCCGTTCTTGCACTGCCGCCAAGAAACCCCATCCTTTGGAAACAGCCTGTGCCAAGCTGCCAGCCAGGGTGGGTAATGAAGCTTGAAGACCGTTGTTTGCTCGTTTGGAGGCTGCTTACTTTACTTGGCAGTGGAGCCCTTTAAAGGATGATATCTGTTGGAATAATAAATGCCTTAAATGTGATATTTCCAAACATTCTTTCTTCCTGTGCTCTAGCTGCTTCATATGCACAGACAAGTTGTTTTCTAATCATGCTCTTTACATGTTAGTACAGAGGGTTTGCCGTTATGTTCAGACTTGACTCTCCTAGACAGTCCTCATCAGCAAAATTCGATGAGTTGGGGGGTTTCCCCCCCTTTTTAAATACCCTACTACTGCACTTAAGAAACCAAGACAACAAAATATACAGAAAAAAATTAAAAGGAGCTAATCAAGTGCTGTAAGAAAAACCTCCAGCTGGGCTCTAAACTTCATTTTCAGAGAACTGAAATGTACTTGAAAATTAGGAGTTGCAAGTAGGAATCCACTTGTGGGGTCTCTGAAGTCAGAAGTATTCATAAGCAGCTCTTATCTCAGAAACTTTGCCCCCATGTTTCTTTAATGTTACATGAAAAAAAAGGGGGAAGCCCTTCTCGGTTTTGGACAAAAGGGCTGGTAATGCTTCTACACGGACAACCACAGCGAGGGACAGCCCTCACAGCGGGTTCTAGATTGTCGCTCAGATTAATGTTTTCAAATATTCCTGGTTGATAATTTCTTTTTCTTCCTAAGTAAGACACGTACCCAAATTTCCTTATCTGCATCATCCTTCACAAGAGTGGTTTGACTAACATCGTAGAAAAACTTTTCAAGTTTTCAAAAGAAATGAGAAATAATTTTTTCCAAAAATTTACACTCAAATATAGACACAAAGTAATGTAATGTGGACACAGTGGACTGTATGAATCTTCCTGACTCTTGTTGTTATTGTTGTTACAGTTGTTCTGTTATTGATTTTCCTTCATACCATATGGATGTTATAATAAAAGATGAACCAATAGAAATTGTTTGTTATATATAGCAGAAAGGAAATGAGAGCTCCTGGCTATAGCTCACAAAGGGGAGGGAAGGATGTTAGATTCTATACAAGGTGTACTCGGTCTCCCACTATTGCTGAACGTGTTGCTCACTATCACGACATATTAAATCTTGGTGACCATCAGCTTTTCACACACATCCTCCCCAATTTCAAATAGCTTTGCGATTCATCACAGCATTTTAACAAAATACTGCACCATCGCTTTGTGGTTGGAACTCACCAGTGACTTTGCTCTCAGCTGGGATTTAAAACACACCAACATAATCCTTTACCTCACCCTGGGTGGAAGACACTGGTTACAGATTTTCTTTCCTTGATTTCACTTATGCCTAAGAAAGAAGAGAAGACAAATTCTTGCAGTGAACAACTCTTGATGCATAATTAACCCAGTAATACCCTACCCTCCACAGCAATTAGAATGAACAAAATTATGAACATACCAGACAGCAAATACCTGGAACTTGTACATGGCCTTGAAAAATACAACGATCGCCACCACCTTTCTTGACTTCTGCAACATGTGTTGTAGGATGAAGTCCGTTTACAGAGAAGAGGACACTGCTCTCAGGGAGATAAGGATGATGTTAGAAATAGAGCTCATGGTGGTTTGACAGCCTGTGGGAGGGTTTACAGGAGCCTTTTTATAACCTGGAGGCCACAGGCAGGGTTTACCTTTCCCTGCAAGGTCTGCTTTCAGATGAACCTCCAGTGTCTGGTCCAGCTGAGCTACAGCTGAAGAGTGTCATGCTGTGTCTGTGGTGTTTCCATGACACGCATATTTCTGTAAGAATTAAGTTTTCCTCTAGAGCAAAACAAGAACTACCGAGTAGAACAACAACAACAAAAACAAACCCAGAAAAAAAAAAAACTTCTAAAATATTTGTCACATATAATAACACTATGACAAATTAAATTGCTTTTTGTCTCATCTGTAATTTAAGAAAATGACAGAGTTTATCAAAAGTGCTGGAAAGTGAGCAGCAGATTGGACTGTTCCTCAACGACTGATTTATTTCTGCAGTAACTGAGTTTAGATTTGTTTGAAGATGACTTCAGCCTTTGCAGTCCCATTAAAACCCCTGGCAGGCACACCCTGGCTGGTATGATTTACACTGTGTACACCACACAGGAGCAGCTTTTCTAGCAGTAAAAAAAAACCCAAACCCCCAAAAAACCAACAAAAAAACCACCCCACAGGAAAACAAGTACAGTTAGAGAACAAAGGAAGCCAAACAGACCACTCGCCTTTTGGTAGGACAGTATGGGATGTGTGGTGATGACATCAGACCAGTGCCCAGTGTGTTGTGGGGCTCTCACTGGAGATCTTTCTCACTGGCACGGAAGGAATTGCTGGAGAAAAAATTAATTGTACAAAACCAGTGAATAGGTTGAGAGAAATTTATCTCATATTCCTTTGAGGAACACAGCCTACTTAGTTTTCAGCTGTGGAAGTCAGTGAACAAAGCCTGTTTCTTGACTTGGGCTGTTTGAATTTATGTCATCGGTAATGGTATACACAAGTCTCGGAATATATATACTCTCGGAATAAGTGCCTTCTGTCAGAGAGAAAAAAAAAAAAGGTGCTAGCAAGAGGCCAAAAGACAAATGAAGTTGGAAAAAAACTATGTGCAGGGAGATACTCAGCTGTCGAGATTCCGTGGGGAATGGCGCTCTGCCATCAAACTCTGAGGGATTTTCCATTTTTTTTAACCTTTCGTCAGAGGAGCAGTCTCACAGATTTTTGTCAGCTACTGCTTTTGTCTAAATACTGTGGTGTACAGCAGTAAAAATTATGAGAAGTATCATTTGTGCGTTGGAGTCCTGTCATAGGACTGTGTGTGCAGACTCCTAACACGCTCCTGTTAACCTGGTTTGACCCCCTAACACACAGTGAAATCGGTAAAGGAAACCAGTCCCCTTCTTCCCGATAGGAAATGAATGTGTCGTGAGGAGTGCGGGGCAGGAGCCCTTCACTGATTGCAGCTGAATGAGACACCGAGGAAACAACTACTCCTCTCCAAAGCAAGAAGTCATTTGACATAACGTGGTGATGGGGAACAAATGCAGGGGGAGTAAAAGATCTGATTGGCAAATGGGTCCAACACATGAAATTGTTTAATGTCATAACTGACTTTGGTGAAATGATTCGCAGAGTCGGAATCACGGAATGACAATGATCAAGGATGACAGTGTCTTGCACACACTTTGTCAAGTCACTGTCGCTCTCATAAACTCCTGAATGAGGAGGCTGCGGTTGCCACTGCCTCACAGGCAGGAACCGGGGGAGGAAGATTCTGCATCATCAAACGCAAGAGGGAAATCCTGTTTTCTTCAGGGCCGAGATGTGAACTGGGCTACCAAACCTCAGGTGGGCTCACTGCCTGCTAGTCAATGAAAGAAAGACAGAAAGACCTTTCTAAAGAGACTTGTTTTCCCTTGACAAGGTAGGCAGTATGTCCGTACAAGACCCTTTCCAGTAGTGCCTAGTCCCTAAAAGTGTTTGTTAAAGGAGTGATAACTTCTTTAAGAAGAGCAGCAGTGAAGTAGAACCTTACTCATGCTTTCCTTAGCTCCTTAACTTTAATGTCCGTCTTTAGTTCCTGTAGAACATTGGCAGATAATTTGCAGGTCAATGAATGAAAGAAGTTAAACCGTACAATCGCATTCAGAGTTCAGGAGTTGTTCCTGTATGGGTTCTCTGAATTATAAACCGTGCTTCCAGTCTGATTTTGGAGCTCAGCTAAATCACCTAACCTGAAGGTTGTGAGGACCCAAGCGGTACCTGGGAAATGGGATGAAAGCCCCTATAAGCTTGGTTCGTTCCAATGATTTACATAAATCCCCAAGTTAAAATGAGTGAAACTCCGCATCAAACCATACGAACGCACATACAGGAAGGTATTTTTAATAAAAATTAAACTGACCTCTACTAGCAAACAGATCTAATTTGCTGTATTTTCTGCAGCTACTCCACCTAACTGCATTTACCAGGAAGTTCAGCTGCAAGGTTGGTGCACAGAACACTAATGCTATGAAGTGATCTGGCTGTTAGCGACGTGTTCTCCCAACTCTGACTCATAAACAAGGAGTATAAATAACAGGCTGAAAAGAAACTAACACTACAATCACATTTTAGCATTTACGTGGCTATTACAGATGGTCAGGTGATACAGTTCAGGCACAAATCGGATTTCCAGAAGAAGTCTGATTATGATCCAATTAACCCTGATGGAGTCACAAAGTATTTTTTTCCCAAGAACTCAGAGCAGATATAGCAGGACTGTTTTATTCTTACCTGGTCTACAATGAGGAAAAGCTGAAAGATTTGGGGATCACAGCAGTGGTTCATCCTGTAAACACCTTAAAATCAAAATTTTAAATTTACCGGTTTTGAGGAACAGAGTTTCAACTCTCTCAGTCCAGAAAAACCTAAGGAATGTAAAAAGCTGGAAAACGAATGTTTAATTTTTATTTTAACTAACAACAACAAAACCCAACCCAAATGCAAATCTGCAACAGCCTAACAAATAAGACACTTCTGAAAAATATACTCTGACTCAGAAGGCTTGTGCCTCTTGGTTTGGCTCCAGCTGAACTTCCCCCTCATTAAACGATAATCTTTATGGTGAATTCCAATAAAGACGAAAAAAGAAGGATGCTGAAAAGAATGCATAAATAATTCGGGTTGCCTAGCTGTGGCAATGAATTCCTATTTGTTTTGCCACTGAAGGGTGAATGCAGCCCTTTGAGCAAATGGGAATTCATTATTCCAGTGACTGAGAAATGATGCACTTAAAGAACCTAATTGGTTCTACCACAGCGATTTCTTTCACAGCGCCGTTTCCGGAAGAAACGACCAAAAGAAGACAGCTCTTTGACTAGCACCGGGTCCACAGGGTACATTTGCCTTCCCATGTTTCAGCATTAGAAAGAAAATGTCACACAGACCCAGGACAAAGGAAGAAAGAACTAGTGTTCTGAAAGGTACAGAACTGTAGTAGGTCTTCCACTGCTTGCTTCACCCGTGAAGCGGAATTGCAATAACTACTAGTGCGTGCTCATCGCACTCCAGCTGCCAATGAGGTAGAAAATTCCGTACTGACCACCATCTCAACGCCTTTCGGGGGTCACCACGAGTAGCCAAAAGCTACTGGAGTATTGTACTATGCAAATGAAAAGTCAATCAGCATTATTTACCACCGCGTGTTACAGAACAGGCCAATTGATCAGCAAACGGAACGCTGCCACTTATTTTTAACCTAATGAATTAGAATATGCAAAAAAGAAACTCAGACACACAGGTAGATACAGAGAGTTCTCATTTACATCTCAGTGGTTACGCTCCAAGAATAAAAATCACGTCCTGATTGTCGCATTTAAATGCAGAATCTTAAACCAGAGTTTTTCTGGCGGTGAGGTGCAGGTCAGGAACAAACCTGATGGAGGTTAATGGATGGGTATCCATGTATTTCCAAACGAGCTTCAGAACAAACCTCCACAGAACAACCACTGCACATGGAGACTGACATCTGAGGAAAAACGTCACGGTTCCGTGCGGATTTGAGAAGTGATTTAATGCTGTTTTGAGCATTAGAACGAGTGAAACAAAAAGTTAATGCATTACATACTCATCGCTTTCAACGTGTGTCCTATCCCTGGAGAATATAACTGATATTAAATATTCAGACTGAAAGAGAAACCTCTCCACCACGGTTATTCAACGCACACGTCAACGCCCCCCAAAACAACAAGAATTGTTTCTATTTTCACAGTGCACCGCAGTTTTTCCATTTGTGGCATCAGAGGGCAGCTTGGGTGGCTGGCAACAAGATCAGACACAACCCCTACAGATACATATTCTGTATTTCATACCATAAATAGGAAACACAATTAATGATGCACTCGTATTTAATGTGCATAATAAACACTTCACCATCCTGAGCTGGCTTACACCGGCCTGGCATTTAGGGGGCACACAAAGTAAAATCACGGCACCAATCTGTTAAGTGCAGGAGTGGCTGATGGTGGCACAGCCCCTTTGGCAGGAACTAAACTGAAGCAAACACTGTAAACCCCACCACTTGATCAGCAGGGAGACACATCAGGTATCACTTGTCCGTCACCAAACGCAGGCTGCTGGGCACAATTAAGCTTTCACACAAACCGCAGTGAAATCGCACTGCGGTGCAGACACGTTACCAGCCATTTGCACATTTCCTCCCCACAAATGTAATAAAGCACTTCTGATCAGCACGCCATGATGCACTAAAAACCTTCCTCCCATTTAACACTGGTTCACAGAGTAACGAGTGGCTGTACACAAAATGACAGAACACCAGGTCCAGCTTGGCGTGCTGCTGGAGCAAGGGATGAGCTCCAATGGGAAACGAGCTTGCAGAAAGTGCATGACCCAGTATCCAAGCAGTAGTGACCGTTTTAGAAACCTGAAACACAAGCGTTTTTCAAAAGGACTGAGCTCCCAGGGAGAGCAGTTGAGATGCTTTAATTGGTTTTGCTCCATGAACATGATAGATGATTCCTGTTTACATCTGCAGAAGATTTTGATTTACAAATTATGTTGTGTGTCTTCCTCCTCACAGAGTTAGCACATTTTCAGCCTCCAAGGAAATAATCTTCCTGAAGGAAATGAGATGTGCCAAATATTTACTGAAGTACATACAAGATATCCAGCTTTTAGTCAACTGTTCCTTGGTAAAACTCCATTTCCTTCAGAAAAATTCTAAACCTTTCAATCTCATCCATGCAAGACGGTGGACAAAACAGTCGTTACAGAATTAATTAAGCAGAGGACTCAGACTCTTCAAATGGCACAATGCAGAGGGGCACAAGCAACAAACAGAAAGGTCCAGAAGAGCAGCACTTGGAATAGCACCTAGAAGAAACTGGAAAAAAGGAAAAGGAAGTATTATGCCACTAAATTTCTTGCATTTCATAGAGGACAAAATGGACCTTTTTTTCCTCGTAAGCATTGAAAACAGAATTTCCTAGAATGTGACTGACCCCTGTCACCTGGCTACAACAGCTGGAACATTTTGAAGGCTATGTTCATAAGTCAGTTGTAAAGCACATGACATAAAGTAATAGTGGAGTGAGACTCGCTGCCTTAAAACGTACATAGACTATAGCGTAGGGGCAGCGGAGATCTGGAAAGCATCTGTGTTACCACAAGTCCCACCGAAGTCCTACGAGCTCCACAGGTTTACACTGTCAGGCATCAGGTACAGTGTCTGTCCTTTAATCACCAAATCTGTGCAAAACGTATCCGATGAACACAATTGGTTTTATTTTCTTTAAGGCTGCATTCAGTTATCTACTGCATGGAACAAATGGGCACCACTGAACCTTACTGGCCTTTAAGTACTTAAGCTCCAAAGCAATAATTTTCCAGTGCTAATTAAATGCAGTTGGAAACAATTAGAGAGGAAATCCAATGTACACATGGTCTCTAGAAAAGAGTTTGAACTGGAAAACAGTCAGTGCTGGCTGCAGACTGTTCTTAGGTGCCAATATGGTCCAGGAACAAGAGACTGGTTCGCCCCGTTCGTTAACAGCGCTAAGGAAAGAGATGAAGTATGAAGCTTTGGCTGGAGGAGTTTATTTTGTAAACCCAAACATAAAGCAAAGCAAACAAAACCACTTTCCCTTTGTGCCCCCTTTCACATCCACCTGAAGATGCTGAGATCATGCCAACAGCTGAAGATGTAAAACCATTTTAAAAGAGAGAATGCAGGTTCTGTTCAGTGAGGAGTGACGTCTCCCCACTGCGCTCACACAATGTATTGCCTGAAGAAATTTACTGTCTATAGTGCATATAAACGGGGGTTTAGGGCTTCCTCTTTTCAGGAACATTAATGACCTGAGAGGAGCTTACATATTCCACTCTTGAAAATGTTCTCAGGGATTATCAGTTCTTCCCTGCATAGGTCATCTGTGAACTCTGAACTGTGTAACTTACTTTAACTGAACTGTAAAGCTGGAAGAGAAGTAATTCCCATCTAAAAATTGGTTTATGTTGGAAGGTACTAGCAGGGTGAAGGATATATGGTAATGAGGAATGGTCATTGATCATACCAACGCTTCAAGCAAGCCAGTGTGACTCCTCGTCTACCGTAAAGTCTCACCAAGAGACCTCTGAATGTCATGATTTCTATTATTGCTCAGATCAAATTGCATCTCCTTTCCAGCTCAATTCTTGTTTCCCAGCAGCTCATTTAAAAAGCTGTCCATCTTCACGGTTTCTTTCAGGCACACATGTACTGCACGTTTGGAGCAGCA
>NW_010414377.1:78625-115035 GCF_000710305.1 Buceros rhinoceros silvestris
AGCAGGAATTCCACCAGTGCAGTCAGACTGGGAGCAGAAGGAAAGGACCTTGACAACTAGACCTGTTTCTGTTCCTTCCTCCTGTCAAGTCATTTCAGAAAGTCCTGCTTTGCATATTCATTGGGTCTACACCTAATGTTTCTGAGGGTGACTATCAAGTGTGCGCAAGACCAGGGAGTGGAAATACATGATTGATGGTTTGCTGCTGTGCCAGAGTGACCCGAAGTGCATACGTTGTGCTGTCGTACTAATGGGGATCAAGCTGGAAGCAGTTCTCTGCCAGAGGTGATGTAGCTTTGCAGTAAGCTCGAATTTCCTTTATTCAGACTAACAAGAGTGTTCTGTAGGTTCTTTAAAAAAGAAAAAATGCCCATCTGGGTGTAAAGTCCTTTAATGGCATTAGAAAGACACGCTATCAAATTTAACAGATAGCTTCACCGAATTATAGAAATCAGGACCGGACTTTGAAAACGAGGATGACTACAAGAATGATATCTTTATTATTTTAAATAATAATAACTCCACCTGGTCTTAAAATATTTTCATGTAATTTCACAGTCTTTTCCCTTTCAAATTGCCAGTTTCAAGGTTTATTACGCTGGGAAGTCAAAGACAATGTTAAAATTCAGCAACTTACTACCTTTGCTAACACTATCCAACAATGTATGTTTACCTTAAACACGTATGTGTGAAATTAATAGGGCTGAAAGGTTTTGCTATTCTTCTTGAGATGTTCTAAAGTGCTTTTTAACAAGCAAATAAGAGCGGTCCATCATCAAAGCCATAAGAACAGTCAGTGCAGCATTTCACACGAGCACAGCTCATGTCTGATGGAACCCCCTCAGGAACGGCGCATCAGCTGGAAAACGGGATTATTTGCAACTATGGTTGTGTTCAAACTGGCACAGGAGGAGACTAGTTTTTTTAACCCCCATTGGCAACTGTGCCACCATGTCACTGCAGATCAGCCATGCTGGGATTTAGATTCATGCCCCTAAGACAAAATTCATCTCATATATGACAGAGCAGAAATCGGCTGGCAGAACAGCTGACCTCCATGGCAAGCAGTCAAACAAAACTCCAATCAAGTCTTCACTGAGACTGAAGGCCAAGACCCGCATTAGCTCTGTCCCCCCATGAGCATTTCTTCCACTTAGAAGGAAGAATTCTCACTACGTGTCTGTCTATGAGAAACAATACATATCGATAACAAAGATAAAAATGTCCAGATTTCCGGTGGCAGCCTGTTTTAGAAACCAAAGTGTAATAAAACCCCCAAAACAAACCCAACACACAGCAACAAAACAAACTCTCCCTCCCAGAAAAGTGAATAAACTCCTTTGGTTTTTGTAAGTTCAATAGGATTGGAATATCATCTCTGAAGCTGCAAAACAGTTTTTGT
The DNA here is from genome assembly GCF_000710305.1 of Buceros rhinoceros silvestris. Taxonomy (NCBI): domain Eukaryota; kingdom Metazoa; phylum Chordata; class Aves; order Bucerotiformes; family Bucerotidae; genus Buceros; species Buceros rhinoceros. The sequence continues at coordinate 80,028 of NW_010414377.1, forward strand.
AGATTTGTATTAAAATTAAGGAATACACAAGACACTATTACCAGAAGTTGCCTGGAGGCGTGGGAGTGGGTGGGTTGTTTGGCTGATATTTTTTCCTTTTTGGCAATTGGGAATAAGATTATTTATGTCTGCATAAAATATAAATGAACTGTAACATTCTTATAAATAACAAAATTCTCAGAGGCCTCTCAGCAAATTGCCTACAAAATGCAATTCTTAGAAACCAATAGATTAGTAATATATGCCTAGTTCCTGTGGGCTTTTTCTTTTTTGGTGATTAATCTAAAACTTTTGTTCCCCCACCATAAAATGAAAAAAAAAAAAAGAAAAAAGTGCCTCATATATCTCTGTTGTGCCTGGGAAATAGTGCTGCGAAATTTGGAATTCACCTGATAGACAAAACCACTTGACATGACCAGGGGCACCGTATAATTGTCATTATATTACTCAAGTGAGATGTAGAGTAACCGCATTGCGAGATCTGGCTAAAAGTGGTACTGATCAGGAGAGCACGTTACCCAAAAAACGGGGAGAGACACGTTTGTGGTAATAATGTTTTTTGTTCGGGAAGGAAAGAAGGAAGGAGGGAAGACAACTAAGGAGACACTGCTGGAAATTCCCTTAGAGCAGCCCAGAGGCAGTTAGATGAGGAGGAGGAGGAGAGGAAGAAGATCATTTGCTGGCCACAGGGTTAACAGTGATGCACTCCTGCCTGCGATCCTCCCCCCAGAAAAGGGGAAAAGGCTGCAAGAAGAACTCGTTGATAGAGAGGGAGTATCGCTTTACACACAGCTGTACCTAAAGATGTCAAGAACCACGGACCAAAGAAGCCAATTATAATTAATTACACTGTAAGACGGGTAATTTCCAGAGACCCTTCTCATCAGTCACCTTCAGTTCGGTGTGGGTTTGGGATTGTTCCAGCAGGTGTGTACTTACACCACAAGTCAGATGGTTTTTTAAAAATCTCCATGTACAGTTAATTCTGGAATGATGATGCGAATATAATGTATCGTTAATTTACATCAGCAGTTTTCTTGTGCAATTAAACAGGCAGGAAGAAATTGTGCGCTGTGAAATAAAGCCAACAAACGAAGGTTCTATCTGGAAATTTAGACTCCGTATTTTTTCACACTTAATTTCCTGCTGTTTTACTAACAACATTAACTACACATGGATGCAATGTCCCCTAAAAGGGACCCCTCATGAGATACCCTTTTCCAGAGCCATTATACTACACAACAGATCAGGGTTGGTGGACCACATATCTGTCAAGAAGTGAAAAATGGTGACTCTCCTCCCTTTCACCAGTAGAACTCTGGGCAGAGACCACTGTAAACAGCACCTGAGCCCCCCTCCTCCCCCAAAAAAGTAACAGCCACAGTCTGAGCAGCTTCATTTGCTGTGCAAAGAAAGGAAGAATCTACACAACATTCTGAGGTCATTCAAAAGACGCTTCTCTACAGATTTTTGAAGTTAGTAACTAGTTTGTTGTAATTTCCTTATTAATGCAGAGATAAAAAAGTCTTGATTCAGTCAGTAAAAATAATTAAACCTGAAGTTTTAGGCAAGATTTCCCTACCAAAATTAAACCAAATAGAGTCAGTGATGCATTTGAAATGGAAAACATCAGGTTGAAATTACCTTCTTGCTCTTTGCTTCTTTAAGCACTGTTTGAGTTAGCTTGGTTTAGAGGACTAAGTGCAGGACTGATGAATCAAAATGCCACTGTCTTACAGAAAATGGCAGCTGCTGTGTGGCTGCGGTGTCTCACAGCATACAGGTTATCAAGAGAAGGCCGGGAGCTCAATAGCAACGCTCCCCTGGCTCACACCCTGCTCTTTGCCCATGTCTACGGGGGTCTCAGAAAGCTCACTACCTGAAGGAGGCTTGGTAAACTGATTTGGCTTGCTAAAGTTTAAAAATATGATAAAGTCCATGCTCACCTGATCTCACACTTCCAGCAAAGCAAAAAGAGGGCCCAGGAGGCATCACACATGTATGTACTAACTAATAAAAAGATTTACAGTGTCACAGACTAAGCAGTGCTTGAGAAAACAAAGGCAAGATTTGTTATTGAACTTGCTTCTGGATTAATAATGTCAACAGTGGAATAGAGCAATTTACAGAAATTCTAATGAAATGAAGTAGCTAATATATTCCTTTCAGTTGAATTACAAGAAAGCATATCAGCAAAACAGATGAACCACTGGTATTGTGTTTTAACAATACCGTGGAATCGCCTGGGGGAGACAGAAATGGACATATTGATAAAGGTCTTCATCACAGAGCTGGTTGAATATCATCTGAAATGTCAGATCCAGTGTTCACAATGTTATAGCAGACACCGGAAAACCTGAAAATACTGAGAAATCCCACAAGTTCAGTAAGATTGGCTTAGGAACAATTTAGCCAAAATGGGAATAAACCTTAAATGAGTATGCAATATTCGTCTGAATGTATTCATCTGAAAAGAAAACACGACCTGCAGTGTTCGGGTTTGCAGTGCGAACTAGGAGGATAAAAATATGAAAGCTTCAGTTATTCTTGAGTGGAAACACAGCTGGGCAGAGGTTTGAAGCAAATGGATAACTCACTGTAAGCATCCCGCTAACGAAGTATTGAGTAATTCATGAAGAATTCATAACCTAAAGTTGATTTGACCGTCCAAGGGGTAACCCAGCTATTGTATGACACTGTAACTGCAGCACTGGAGTCCAGAAAACACTAGAATGTAAACAAAGATGAAGTCCTATACTGTCAGAAAAAGTGCAGAATATGTCCACAAAATCTGACTGTGGAGAACTGTAAATAGGAAACGTGGGAGGTGGGTTTTCTTGCCAAGAGTAGCTGTAAAGATAGAAGAGCCTCTGATTTTATTTGACATATGTCAGTAACATAAAAACGCTCAAACAAATCAGACGATCATCATTTATGAAATGTCAGCCTGCTCCAAGCATTCTCTGTGAAAGGACTCTTTCTCATGGGCAAGAGTATTTACTTATGGAAAGCTTCAGCTTTAAAAATTTTCAATTACTTGACTACTAAAAAAATGATTTAAATTCTCTCAAAAATCTATCTTGAAAATGTCTCATGCCCCCAAAAAGTAGTTAAGAGTAGAAAAAGAACAGAGTTATGCAGTAATAAAGCTAAATACCTGAGTAAATGAACTCTAGCTTACAAAAAGGGCTGGAAGGAATCACAGAGCTGATAATCTCGTTAACAATATTATTGTAGTTACGAAGAGTATCACATAATGTTTAGAAGTGTCTAAAAACCAAAGCAATCCTCCCAGTTTCAATGCACACTCAGTGAGCCATTACCTGGTAGAACTTCACTGACTGTATGAAATCAACATGTGATCTCCACAGCACTCTGCAAAAACCTGCCAGATCTGGATTCCTTTCAGCAAAAGCCACTCTGTCCAACAATGACCCTTCCAATCACTATGCTGGTGTTCAGATTCCATCCACATTACACTCACAGGTGCAACTGCCTTCAAAAAAAGCTGCGCTACCTTCTACTGCATAGGCAGTAAAGACCTGCAAGTTCATCCCTGTGATAAATATAAATTAACTTTTAATGTCTTGAATTGGACCTGTGAATCTCAATAATGTTAACGTGGAAAATGAGGAAAACGTTGGGGCTGATTTATCTTCTACCTGTGCTGGTTGCTCCTTTTGCTCATCGCAATGAAAATAGATTTTTGCTGCAGAAATATTTTACATATGCAAATTCAACTGATTTTCTTAAGGACTACATATTTGCTCATGCCAGTGTGTGGCCTCCTGCTATCATCTTTGAAAGGCTGTGGTGACTGGGGAAGATTCCTTATCATCTGAAATTTTCAAAGGCAAATATGACAATCCGAGGAACCGCAGGTCAGCCAAGATGCAGCAGTCTACCTGCAGTCTACCTCAGCAGATTACACCTGAGGAGCGGCTGAGGCAACTGACTTTGATCTTAAGATAAGACCAAGAGAGATCTTAGTGTTTCTTCAGCTACCAAATGGAAAGGTATAGAGAAGGTGGAGCCAGATTCCTCCTGGGAGTGCACAGTGGTGGGACAAGAGGCAATGGACACAGGTTGGAACGCAGGAAATTTGTGTTAGAGAGAGACAAATACATTTAAAGTTCACAGTAAGACTGACCAAATGTTGGAACAAGTTGCTTGGAGAAGTTTTGGCAACTGCGTCCTTGGAATGTTTTCATACTTGATGGGAAAGAGCCTGAGCTACCTGACCTAAATTGTCTCTGCTTTTAGTGGCAGTTTTGGGCCATACAACCATGGTGGTGCATGTAATTCAATGTACAACTCAATCCACCTTTTTTTTTTTTTTTGTCAGCAAATGCAGCCACTGAATATCATAAAGCAGGTATTGCTTAAGTGGTTATTGATATTTTTCCTAGAAGGTATAACTGACTGTAATTGATCGATGTATTGTAAATCAATGCATAGTCCAATATTGTTAAATTAAGAAAAAACACTCGATAGATTAAAGACTGTTAATTAATTAGAAAAAAAAAGGCAAAAGCCCTTGAAACTATAAGCTGCATTTGTTCATAATGTCTATGATCTCTTCAGTGGGTTTCTTATTCAAGAAGAGAACATCAGTTTTCCAGTCCTTGAACAGATGCTGTTCCCTGTACTTTCCTGTACGTGGGTAGGTGAATTGAATTGTCTAGTCCTTAGCCAGAAAATCCAGATTGCTGCAAGGTCAGGACTACCGACCAGGATTAACTGTGGACCTCTCATTTCTGTAACACTCTTGATCGAGCAATCAGACACCAATCCCTTGTCTATCAAGGAGGAAAAAGGTTGTGACTATTCCCCCATTTAGACCAGGCCTAGAGAAGCAAGCTATCAACAATGCAGTTTGAACCGAGCGGACAGCTACAATCGTTCCTCTCCAGTGGAATATGCAGGAACCGAATAACAGCTGCAGTATTTCACTGCGAGAGTTTAGAGCATGTGGTCATTTTACTGAAGGCTCGTGAGTACAGAAGAACGTCAAGGAAGACAAGTCTCTACTTGAGTTGTTACCATCCTTTCCTTTTTGCAACCCAGGCTAGTCCTGATCACACTGTCCTTTGTTAACAGCCCTGACATGCCTGCAGATGTTCTGTTACTGGTAGTCCTCTGCTCTTTCCTCACTTTGTTTCCCACAAATTCCCCATTATATTAAACACAATAAACCACCTGCTACATCCCCTTTTCTGCACTACTCACAAACTCTTCTAGAACAGGGCTCTTTCCGCCACATCCCATACCTCTCCAGAAGTTCCCAAGAGGAGAACTCCTAGTTTATACCACTGCCGTTAAAGGCAGATACTCCAGACACAGAAAACAGGACAGACTTTGCAGATCAGAATGTGTCAGGTAGGACAGTTGATTTCCTGAGTGATTTCTCGTGCAGGAGAGAAAGCCCAAAGAAAATAAAATCCCACAATGCTGTGAAGCTGCTCTAGAGAGTACCAAGGACACTTCCACGCTGTGCTTTCAAAGCAGGCATAATATTTCACTCCAGGAGGAACACCGCAGGAGTGCAGGAGCATGCAAACAGCAACTGTCTGCGGTTCCTCACCCTGGACATTGACTTAGAGGAGTAGGAACAAAACAAACTGAGGAGTGAAAGCAACTCACTGGGGAAAAAAAAGGAAGCTGCTGCTGCTGGTAGTTTAATGACACTGTGTTTGCCTCAGACAGGGAAGTGTGTCTTGCCTGCAGCACAATCACTGAGGGTATCTGGGTGGCTGACAGGAGCGCTCAGACATTCCAGCCTGCAGCTGTGGTATCTAAAGTCATGATCTGCAGAGGTCGGCCCATGGTTTCATGATTGTTCTGACTCATCAGTGTAACGCAGGCTGACTGCTGCCGCACAAAGGGAAGGCACTGTGAACACCACCCGCGCTGAGGGAGAGGCTGTGCCAGCAGGGAGAGAGGAGATCGTGTGTCCTACCTGATCTGAGGAGGAGGAGAGGAACGGCAGCTCACTGATTTGTGACAGAATGCGATGATCCAGCAATACGCCCCCGTGCCCTTATACCTCGTCCGTGCTGCTGCTTCTGCATATGAAATAAACGGGGAGATATTAAATTCCACACATTTTGCTCGTCATTGTATTGTAAAAGTGTTTTCTGATAGTGCAAAAGTTTAGATCACTGCCAAGTCTCTATAATTAACATTTTGATATGTTTGCCTCATTGTGAGGACTGCTCTGGTGCAGATCTTCTGCAACGGCCCTTTGATCTGTTAGGCACACTTGAAAAAAATACTGCCAAGTCTCTATAATTAACATTTTGATATGTTTGCCTCATTGTGAGGACTGCTCTGGTGCAGATCTTCTGCAACGGCCCTTTGATCTGTTAGGCACACTTGAAAAAAATGTAATTCAGAGTTGAAAAACGCTATACTCGAAAACTGACCATTGGCAAAAGGGAAAACGATGCTAGATACAAATCTAAGAATTGACTGCTCTTCGAGAAATGTTTTAACAGTCAAATTACATTGTGAATCTGTGTCTTACGGTTTCAGCCTTCCTCAAGCGGAACAGACGGAGTGAGACAGGTTGTGAAAAGCCATCGGCACCCTGCCTGGTAGGGTTCCCTTCCTGCCCAGTCTAGAGCGTGCTTGGAGTGATGTTGGTACAAATCTTCATCCCAGTTTGCTCCCTTCTCCCAGTACCCAGCTGCAGTTTGAAAGTGGGAGTGGCCTCCCCCATGACCAGCTGGTGTCAGGATGGTCCTACACGTATATCCACATACTCACAAAGTGTGTTAGGTGTGAAGCACCTCATCACCAGAATATTGATACAGCAAGCAAAAACCAGAAGAGATCAAGGTGTGCCTGCAAATTCTGAGGCTGTCAGGTTAGTCCGGAGATTAACAAGCTACTGGCAACAGCCAAAGTCAGATTGACTGAGCTACGATGAAATCTATGGAATTCAGACTCCTTTCTGTAATATTCTTCACACAAAACCATGAACCATGCAAATTTATCCAGCCCCTAAGACAGTTCAGGAGATTCATTATCAGGTAGGTTAGAAAGTATATAAATGAGGATTTTAAATGGCTGTGGTTAAAACACCAGATCACAAGTGACTGACAGCCAAATATTCTAAAAGGCTGGGAGGATCACGGGGATTCCTCCTTTATTACTTCACTTTGGGGAACTTCTCCTTCCCATGATACACTCATTCCTGTCAGAAAGGGTAAGAACAGCACTAAGAAAGTTCCTTACTCACTCGTTTTTAGCTCTCCTTCTTGTGTCGAAGGTCTATTTACACTAGTCAAGGTTTTGGAAAAAAGTTATGTCACCGTCTCGTGTAGCGATTTATGCTGGAGAACACAGAGGAAAAATAAAACAAACTAAATCTTTCCTGGATTTTCCCCCCCTCCATTTTCTGCAGATTGCTGAACAAAGGAGTTATTGATCCAGAGTCATATCTGTGTGTTTGTGTGTAATAATCTTCAGTGAATGTTTCTTCTATGAATTTCTCTAATCATTACATTAGCCTGCACTGTTGGTGTCCAAGGCCCATTTGAGATCCCAAATGCTTTCCAGCGCTACTTCCTATTTATTGGTTCTAGAGCTCACATGCTTATTGGGTGCTTCCTGTTTCTTACATTGTAAGTAATACTGAAAACTGAGTCTCTATTCACCTTTGATTTGAGATTTTTTACTCTTTGTCACAGCCTTCTTCATGTATTTTCCAAGCAGAAGAATCTCAGTTTATTTAAAGTATCCATCTGCAGAACAAAGTAGATTAAATTTTATACGTGCAGTTCCATTCGTTCCTCTTCTACATTCCCTATTTTCAGTTCTTTCATGCCCCTGTGGTTTTACAGTGTTACCTTCACTCGTCGGTGTGGTACGGCAGGATCGTCTCTCTCGCTCTCTATTCTTTTCCTCATTTCTACTGCAGCACTTGCTTTCAGGACCACCACTGAAATCTTCATATAATATTCACAATGATTTTGAGAGTCCTCCTCTGAGTGCTGCTAGCTTAGAACCCACCACATGTAGGGCAGAGCTGTTATTCTACAAACGCCTTCAATTCATCAGCACTGAACCTCATCTGCCACCTTTTCATGACGTCACCCAGCACGGTGGAAGCCTCCTGAAACAATTCACTAATGTGTTCGTTCTTTTCTGCATAAGGAAGATCTGTGTCACTCGACCTCTATTGCCCACAGTCACTTCTTCTGCAAGGAGGCCAATCGAAGAAGCGAATTAGAGCACAGATTTATATCCATGAGTTACTACTTCAGCCGTTCTGGGACTCCTCTTTGGACACTGGTGACTTGATCTCATGTACTTTACGATTTGTTCTGAAGTAAAATTTCGGCATTAACTAAATGTTGTACCCAGTGCCCTGTCAAGAAGGGTCCAATGTGAGAGAAAAGACTTGCAGGTTCTGAGGCACGGTTTTACTTGTAATACACTGCTACTCCACCACACCAAGGCCACCATTTCCGTCCTACACTACCACTGACAAATGAATTGTTACTGCATTTCCCCTTATCATCACAAAAAAAAATCATTGATATTCTGGCTGCTTTCTCTTCTTTCCTTTTCCAATACTACAAACAAATGAAATTTACCTTAAAATGTGAACGTGGACTTGAGTTTGTCTCCTATTATCACCTTCTAAACCGCTATTTCCATCCTTGGAGGAAGGGACGATTCTTGAGTCACCTCACTGCCGTTTGCACCCCTTGGTAGCACGTCTGCAGATACCGAATGAGCAGGGGACAGCAGGGAACAGCAGAACCAACACAGCTACACGTGGCAGTTGGCTCAAGAACACAGGTTTTACTCTCCCAGTCATCTCTCATAGACCACCAAAGAGCAGCAGCACCTACACAGAGCCTTTCCACTCTACTCGAACGTGCAGCGTATTTTCAGGACACAACCGCAGATGTAGTTAAAACCAGCATTTCCTGAATGGAAGAACAAATATTTTTCCTGTGTTTCATATTCATTATTGAGAAGCAGGTGAGTTTCCCATGTGGTCTTCCTTTTCTCTTCTCTCCTCCTCTCCATCTTCCCTAATTTTACTTCTCACATCTGCTGTTCATTCATGTTTCTTTTTCTCACCTTTACACAGACTACAGTAGTGTATTTTTTTCTTACTTAATAGCAGTTTGTTGGTGGAGGCCTTGAAGAATGTCACTCTCCTCACTGTTCGGCAACATCCCCAGCTCTATCTGTATTGTGTTTCCTCTTGGGTGTACTTGGATATTACTCGGTACCTCACATTTCCATTTCTGCCAGCTTTAGCGGCAGCTCGTGCTATTGCTCCCTATCTGCTAAGGTGGAAGTTGTTAATAATTACAAAAACTATTATATCCTCCACTTGCTGTGAGCACAGCAGGAGTGTGCAGCAGTGACAAATCCACGAGCTGTATGACCCGTGCTCAGGAGACCTCCGGGAATTCGTAGTCACGTGAGAAGGGACCTGCTAGGGGTGGAAGTCTCGCACAGGAATGGTAGGTGACTGTGCCCAGCTCCCAGGTGTTATTTAACTGGCCCGTAGGAATCACAGCAGCCTGGAGCGCTGCAATGAGGGGCTCAGACAGGCTGAGACAGGTCTCGAGGAGGGCCCTCAGGGTGCTGGCCAGGCTGCTGCTTGTGCTCTGTTGAAGTCTTACAGCAATGGAAGGGGCTGTCCAGTGAGACAGTGCCATTTTCATCCTCAGAGGCTTGCAAGCCCCAGCTGGGTCAAGCCCTGAGCATCCTGGTGTGACTCCAGTGCTGTGAGCAGGAGCTTGGGCAAATACCTCCTGAGGCCCCTTCCAGTCCGAATAATCCTATGAGCCTGTGACATCTTTCATCTTAAAGCACACTGCAGCTATTAGAGAAATATTATCACGCCCCTAGAGGCAAGAAAAAGAAACAAATCCTGTTGAAAGGACTAAGCATAAAATATTTCAGTTTCAAGATCTCTTTTTCCATCTGGTAGGAGATGGATAAGGATAAAGAGATGCATACACAGACACACCCACCAAAAATAATTCTCTCTGAATGGAAACTAGAAATTACAGATGCGGAAAATAAATTGCTTTTTTAGAAATCATACATTACCAGGAAACCCTGAACACCAAGTTCTCATATCGTAAAACCAATCTGTAAATTCATCCACCAAATTAACCATCCTGCCTCGTTTGATTTTTTGGCTCTGATTAAATTTGAATATGATGCTAAATACTGTTTTCTATTTTTCTGAAGATTTCTGACTGTTATAAAAAAACCAACACAAGAAAAATGAGTCCAGGACATGAAAGATTATTCCCATCTCACCCACTCTTCACCAGGAGCTTTTTTTGATAAATTCATTTCCTTGAGCCAGCGAAACTTTGCCCCTTCCCATAAATGGTGTTGGAAGTTATCTATAATCACAAGCTATGTGTCCAGCCACGTCTGATCTCCTTTCAAATAGTGAATCTCTCGATAAAATTTATTCACGTCATACTCTTTACATTTGATGATGACACCATTCATCAAAACCATTTTTCAAACTGCGATAAAACCAGGACAAAAGCGCTGGTGATCTGTACTTTAACAGCTTACAGAAGAAACCAGGATTTGTAAGAGTCACCCTGGACACGTTATATAAAATAGTACAGAATACCAAATACTCATTAAATTCCCTCAAGCTCTAACTGTATTGATTAGTAATCAGGCTGTCAGTGATCTGACCTATTTGCTCTCCCATATAACACTCTCCTGACATTTACTGTATGGAGGAGAAGAGTGGCTGCTCCTGCTGGACCACCTGGCAGAAAATGAGGAAAGTAAGCGCCGCAGCAAAGCAAGCTGGGAACCGGGAGGAGTGACAGATGTATCCTGGTTTGCTCTTTTGCTCATTTAAAATAATCACAAATAATTAAACCCATGCACACTAGCTATTCTTTCATTTATTCCTTGGACTGTGGAAGTAAGAAATAAGAGAATCACACTTCCACCTTTTGTTTTCTTTGAGCGAATACTTCACCAGCATGTTCTAAGACTTCACCTGCAATCAAGCGGATCTGCGTGGGAGAAGCACCATTGCTGTCAGCTGGTACCGATGTATGTAAACCAGGCAGGCACTGCCCTCTCTTCCTGGCTTCACAGAAGAAGGTTGTGGGCCCATTCATACTCACTGTGAATGACAGTTTAGGAAACATAAAGACATACAAAGCAATTGTTCTTCAGATAAAGCATCTTTTCCTCACGCTGCATTTCTCAGTGTCGTGACCAGAGGGACGCATCTGGCTCTGTGCAGTGTACAATACCGAACAGTTTAACTGTACATTTTCTTCTCTGTCAGGTCAGATATTTTTGCCCCAGCAAGGATGAGGCATAAAGGAAAAGCGGTGGGATTTCAGCGAACAGAGCGCTCTCTCAGCTGCACTATTCACTTTAAACAAGGGCACCAATTGATGCAAAGGAGCCGGCAAAGCCCGATGAGTCACGCTCTGCCGGGCACGGCATGGAATTGTTCTGTCTGTACCAGAGACTGGAGTGCTCTCTGCACTGCTCGTGTAAAAGTACATTAAATTGGGACTATTGTACCGTGACATTTCTCTTCTGGACAATTGGAAGTTAAATCAATGCACATTTTATCATGTCTTTGAACGTCTAGAAATAGTTTGCTGCACAGTGTCTAGTCAAACACTTCGATGTGAATATTTACTCAGGGGAGCTGGGTAATTCTGCATAGACTGACATAGACTGTGCTAAAAAACCAGATCATCTGCTTCAGAAACAGTGTCGCTCATATATTCACAGCTCCAGCACGGCAGTAGTCTAGTAACCTTAAGTTGCAGCAGCAAACAGGAAACTGGAGTAAAGCTCTTCCCAGTCACTGACCTAGACATGGCCTGGAAGGACGTCCACAGAAGACAGTATCAACTTCTGACAGCAACACTGGGTTCAAAGCCTGCGTGGAATGAACTGGAACCTGGGACGTCACCATTCATCTCGGCAAAGAAGCAGAAGCAAGGACAGTCGTGAGTTCCCCATCCTCATCTCTACTTAATCAGAATGAAAAATAAAGAAAACAAAATCACGTTTCTCATGTAAAGCCAAACACTGAAATTACAGACAATGGCAAGCCCGAGATACCTGCAAAACATACAGTTTGTGGTAGTTCTTACATTAACGTATTTTCTGTCAGAATTCAAAAACACCATTAAACACCTGTCCAAAACCTCACCTGTAACAGCCAAATGACAGTGGCAAGGCAAGAAGTAGGCAGTGAAAAAGGAGAACTGGTTGAGTAGCTAACTAGCTAACAATTACCACGGAGGTAACCCAGGATTAAATAGAACCGGCTCTTGTTTTCCCACTTAACAATTATTTGCCTGTTTGATAACACAGGAGTAAATATAGCTTTTAGAAGTCAGATAGGACTCATTTACTAATTTATTCTTGGCCCTTTAAGAATCATTAATGATAATTTTCTAGTTTTCTGTTGCCAGTGTTTAATAGACAGCTATTAGAAAATCAGTGCTTAATGATACTCCTAAAGTATTAACTGTTCTAATGGCAACAGATCCGGGAGAGAAAGACTCTTGACTCATCAGAATTTGTTCACATGCAGCAATTAGCTATGGAAGCTGTTAGTGAAATAGCTGGATTCTTTTTCTTCCTGAGTAAATGGAAACAATACTCTGGGAGGAATAGATTTCCTTTTTGAAACTACATTCTCACAGAATCCAAGCGTGGTGGGAAATCCGTGTAATTGTGAGTGTGGTGTTTACTGTTAGAGATTCCATCAAAGCACCCAAAGCTCTTCGGTGATTCTTCACACCCACAACTTCTAATAAACAATAGAATGAAAGGACAGCAGATGTTACTGCTGGCCACGCGAGTTATCCATTAACTGGTTACGTGGATGATCTGTCCGTCTTTCTCCCCTGAAATCCTAACAGTGCCTCAAAGTGACTCTGTAAGATCAGAGGAAGTGACTGTCCCGAAGCTGTTCCTTGGTCTCAGCACAGTACTGAGGACGTTGCAAAACTGCAGCAGCACCGCTGGATTCCAAGCACTCCTGTCCATTAACTTCGCACTAATACACGAGAGCTAATCATGGACAGTCAGTCACAGATCTGGCAGCTTCTGGTAAGGGAAGACAGAGAGACTCTACGAAGGGCTTCCAAGGAATTTACAGGAACACCACACACCTCCAGCGTATTGTACTCAACCAGCCTCTGCCACTTCATCAAAGGTTGGCCAGTCATCTCATAACTGATGGAGGGCAGGGCAGGCCAAAACTTTTGGCAAGTGTTTTGCTCAGATTTATGATAAAAGGAACACAGAAACATTCCAATAATTCAGAATAGTTAATGGGTATTGGCTAACTTGGAGAGAAACACCACTTGACACTGCGCACAAAAAAAAAAAAAAAAGATCTTTTTACCTGCAGTGTTGAGCACATCCAAGTTACATCATTCAGTGAAGACAGATGGCGAGTATGAGAAATGGTGCAAGCACAAACCAGAAAATAAGCCTTGCTGTACCCTGAAAGATACCTGGACAGAAATAAATGATGTCATGAGTGGAGAACGGGGAGCAGCTAACTGAAACCAGTTCTTCAGGACAGGATCCTCGGGTAATGAGAATATTTGTGTGACTCCGTTACGAAGTGTCCTTGCTCAAAACTTAAATAAAATACAAAAACAGGACAAGGAAGAGATGTATACAGGTTTCTTCAGGCTTCCTTTCCTAAGGTGTTCCCAGTGGGCTTCTTATTGCCAGTCAAGGTAAAAATAAATCAATGACAAACAGAAGAGGAGATAGTAAGAAAAAAAAAATCCCACAACTGTTTAGTAGAGATGGTCATTAACTAGGAGCTGAGTTACTTAAAAATTCCCTTACTAAATCTCCCTTAAATATTAAAAATATTTTTAAAAAATCTGTCCTGAATCACATACCTGTTACTGTGCCAGCTGGGAGGAAGGATGGATCTTGGTAACAGACCACCTTTCTGCTGTGCACTTCTACGGCGCCCAGCACAATGGATTCCTAACTGAAGAAACCATTTAGCAAATGAATGCAAATACAATTAGGTAGAAAATGAACGTGCTGCTGTTGGATGTGTTTATTCTACAGGATGATAAATTGCAGTATGAACAATGTATTTTCTCTTAATATTTTTTGGTCAGAGAGGACAAAAATTGCTTTAATGCTTATTTTCCCTCAGCTGAATGACAGAAAAATCCTGATAATACACTGTCAAAGTATTTCAAGTCTCATTTAGTACTTGTCGGCTGCAATCAGCTGTTGTCTCTACCTATTGCCACGAAAAAGTGACACTTCCGGACAGTGGACTTTCTAAATCAAGAATGAAATGCCAAGATTATTTAAAACAGAATAGATTGTTACCCTCTTGACTTTTGAATGACGGCAGTGACTTTGAATTGTGATTCTCCTGTTCCTTGTGAAGGGCAGAAATGCACAAATACAAATGTGGGAACAGGCAGTAGGATGGAAGCATTCTGGGCGCGTTACCTTTGCTTTGCACTTCCACAGAAACTCCAGTCTTCCACTCCCCTGTTCAAGCATTCCAACCATTTTTCTTCGGAGGAGCAAAACCGTATTTTGCACTGAAGAATTATAGTGATTCGATGCAGACTATCAATAGCTGAAAAGATGTTCTATCTGTCACCATCCATATCACTGTAAAGCTTAAAACAGCCAGGGGACATTGCCAGAAGTCTCTCCTCAGCCCTCAGCGATGGATGAACAAAACACGTATAACAACTGGCTGGCAGAGCTGCGAGCACAGACACGTTCATGACTTGAAGCAGCAAAGCAAAATACCTAATATAGGCTTCGTGTGTGTTCTAAGACACTTCTAACGAAGCTGATCATCAGAACTGGAAGTATCCTCTATGATAATAATGAAGCAAAAATTGCATTTGAGGGAGCAACTTACAGCATTACAACAAGCGTCACATAATCACTCTGGCCCTCTTTCTCCACAGAAGGAAAAAAAAAGTGAGTTACAGAGAGAATAGTCGTGGATTTTCTGTTCTTTGTGGCAAAGTACCTGCCACTTTATGAGTTATATTGACAGTTCAAAATTTTCTTTTTTTACCAGACAAGACTATTTCTGATTTGTGATCGAGAGGTCAAGCACCTGTGATTTATGTTATTCCTTGTGCAGATTGTACCCAAATGAGCTTTTCTCTTTTAATCAGGAAATCATGATCAGCACATTCTTGGTCTGGAGACAGGTTGAAGGCTGATACTGTACAGCTGTGGCCAAGCTCTTCCCCGACCCACAGTGCTGTAAAATGCCGACACACCTTGGCTTGGACCACCTTGTTAAGATACTCAGAGATGGTCCCTTCAATTCATTACTAGGACAGATGTGTTGAGCAGCATTTGGCTTTGACAGCCTGTTTGAAGTCCAGTTAGAGAATTCTTTCTATTCGTTGTTTGTAATCTCTGAGGTACAAAACTGCCAAAATGCTTCGGTTCTAGGTGTGCTGTACAAATATGCCCAGGCGAGGGCTAAAAGGCAAATTCACATTTCCAAACAAAAAGTAGAAGTACCCACCTCAGACCTCCAGGGAGTCCTTTCAGCTACTGCCCATGGCTGGGTCTTCAGCTGGGAGTTTTACACATTGTGTTCTTCTCTGCTTCAGGGACCAAGGCCGCTGAGTTCAGCTTGTTTTAGTTTAGTATTTGCTCTGCTGCCATATAAGCCATCATGTGGTTTCCTGATCATTCCGTCTTTTTTTGAGTGCTTTGCAGCAACTGTCTGGGTCATGCATCTGCGTTTCCTTTTATGAAGAAGATGGTAGGTGTAAGGATGATGCCTACCCACGTCTTCTCCTACTGTCCAAACAAAACATGGCCAGAGTGCAGGATTTCAGAAAGCAGCACAGACAACGTCTGTCCTAAAAGACACGAGCAATTATCATCACTGATCATCCCAACAGATTTTACAATATTATAAGGTACTAAAAAGTGATTTTGGAGGCGTGCAGAAAAGAGGTTCTAAGGATTGTTCAGTATTAAACATTTAAGTTGTATTATGAGTGTGGCACACTGACATAATGCTCATAGACCCTCTACAGAAGGGACAGGAAAAGGAAGATGCCAGGTTTTCTGTATCCGTTATTTCCTAATAAAGGACCAAAAGGCAATGAGACCCAAAGGCAAAACATAAAAGAGGCTGAGGATCACCACAACAAAATATACCAAAGCTCTCGGTACCTTTTTCATAGTTACCGTACATCTAAGCAGACGTTACTACAGTCTTAGTGTTCACATTGCCGTGACCCTATTGCACATACAAGGCTGTGATCTATCAAAAACTTCAATTTCAGTGTCGTTATGGCTTTGCCGTTACGAGCTGTGGGTCCCAATAGGACAAAGAGATAAATAAAAGAGCCACAGTTTCATGGATATTTGCACTACAGAAAGAAAAGGGGTCGTAACAGCTCCAGTAAGAGAGGCACAAAATTCAGAAATGAAATTTTGTGTGTTTACAGCTTCGGAATACTAAGATATTGACTTAATTTTAGCAAATAACAATATCACTGCTGGGTGAAATTAGATAAACTGATTCAGCCCAAAGCAGTAGGTATTTTTGTGGAACTTCTTTTGGTTGAGTTGCCAATTTCGGATAACAAGAGGCTTGGTAATGAAAACGTTGAAATAACTTTAACAGCCCAAATGGCACCACTGCAATAAACTGCAGCATAAAAATTCAGACTCTGTTAGAGCTTATAAACTTGACTGAAATGGAGCAAAGCCTTACTTAAGTGTCATCTTTTTATTTGTTCAGATTCAGCATATTTTACAAACAGAAGAGTAAGGCAATGTTGAAGAAGTAATGATTGTTAGGTACTGAGTCCTTTCCTTTTATTTACATTAAAACCAGATTGTGAAACGGAGCTCAAAAATCTCTCAAAGCAATTGTGGAGTACTGCAGGCACCCATAATGTAATCCATTACCAGCATCTGGTCCTTCAATGGGCTTGGTTTATTCTCTTCCTAGAGTCTCCCCCATAAGGAGAGAGGTCTAGCAGGGAGGATGCATCATGATGGGTAATAATGTGACGCATAATGTGCACATACCCATCCAAGCCAGGAGCAGCCAGTTTCTCTAGGAGAATGCTGTGGGAAACAGTATCAAAGGCTTTACTAAAGTCCAGGTGACACATCCCCAGCTCTTCCCTCAGCCACTAAACGGGTCATCTTGTCATAGAAGGAGATCAAGTTGGTCAAGCAGGACCTGCCCTTCATAACCCCATGCTGACTGCCCCTGATCACCTGGTACCCCTGTATGTGTCACATGATGGCACCCAAGATCATCTGCTTCAGAACCTTCCCCAGCACTGCCAGTCAGACTGGATCCTCCTTCCAGCCCTTCCTGTAGATGAGTATCACATTTGCTAACTTCTACTCAGCTGGGGCCTCCCTGGTTAGCCAGGACCGCTGAGACCACAGGACTTCATGTACAGTAAAAACTTATTACACGAAAAAAAATCTGTAGTGACATCAGTGCCCAAACTATTTTATTCCTATTTTTTTTTTAAATCTTGTTTTCAGGTTTGAGTATCTTTAGCATACAGGAGAAAACGATGGTATCACACACGTTGCCCTGTGAATACAGCTACAAGTATCAGCCTTTTAATTTTTTTAGATACTTTTGTCTGCTTCGTTTTCTTAACAAAAAACAAGAACAACAAACTAAGCTGAGACATGTCTAATTTCTTTTTCTCAAAGACAGAATGTAAAGTCTCTACTTTACATCCTGGATGTGACCAACAAAGCCATCACCTCTGGAAAATGCTCTCATTCAGATTGCAAAGAGGACTTTGGGGACTCCTGCAACCAAAAGGAAAGCTGTAATAACCTAGTTCCTGAATAATTTTAGCTGACAAATCCTTACTCTGAGCTATGATATTTCAGGCTCATCTGCATCATAATCGAGCTTTCTTCATGCTTTGTGTTGTGATGCTGCTTATTATCACGAAACCTTATAAAAAAATTGTTCTCAAGTAAATCCCATGCCCTGTCTCCTAGTGCGAGATGGAAATGAGGCATCGTTAGCACATCACGCCAGATGTGCTGGAGCCAATATAAAACCTCACGTTGTTGTTTTAATATAATTCCTGTTAATGATAAAAAGCAGAGAGAAACAGAGCAAGAGACAGAAGAAGCGAGAGGGGAAAATGCTGGTTGATTTTTGTGTTAGATAACCAGCCGTTCATGGTTTAACACCATGTCTCCATTGGCCATACCAAACCGGACACTAAACAGGGGTTGCGGAACAGGGATAGGGAAGGGAGTGACCACGCCAGCCAGAACCGTGCACCGCGTCTGGGGGCGGGCGGGAGGGAAAGGAGAGGTCACGTCTTGGCTCTATCATTAAATCTAGTGTGCTAGAGAAACTGAGTGCTAGATGCCATCTTTTAAACCTTCTGATGTGTCCCTGTCATCGTTAAATGGTGGTGTGGGTGTGCGTGCGCACTGCTACATCCCATCTGAGCTTAACCAATGCTCCTGGACCTCAGAGAGAACATTTCCCTCTCCTTGTCACGCTCTGAATGCGTCACAGGCTCTTCACAGGTACATACAATGCACACAAAGAAAAACACCTATCATTGTGTATTGTCTTCACACCGGAAAACTCCTATGAAGGGCTGGAAACCAACCTGGGGAGAAGAATGTGTACAGCTGTATGCTTAACCAGAGCAGCCCCTCTTCGGAGAGAAACCCACCTTGTTAACGACCAACGGACCCTCCGGATGGACCGATGTGAGGACACAGCTGTAAGAGCTGCTCTTCTTTAGGGGTAAATTCATCCAGCATGGTGATCACGATATAGATGTTCACGCTACAGAGCGAACAAGTACAGCTCTAGTAACAGACAGGGCAGTGCAGAAAGAGGGGGAAGGCTCAGAGCAGGCAGGGATGGCTCAGAACGTCTGATGGAGCCACGTGCATGCAGGGGGAGGTGTGTGGAGGGGGTGTGTAAGCTCATGCCTTTCATATTACAGTTATGTAAGTACACGTAGGTAAGACAGTGAGGAAGCGGGAACTAACACAGGGGATGAGGGAGCAGGGAAAGCAAAACATCACAGAAAACCTTCTAATGGGAAAGACAGGAAAATGAAAGTTCCAGAGAGGTTAAAGAATACTTAGGAAAATATATTCTCTCTTGATTTTGAATCCATCTTTCATAAAACAGCAGTTTTCTACCCTCAGGCATACACTTCACCCCAGCACATCCCGACACCATCAACAGCTCACGTGTCTGGTTCGTGGCCAGCATTTCTGAAGGCTTTGCAGCTGTTAACGTAACATGGGGATATTCCTGCACAGAACCTGATAAATATAAGCCAGAACTTTCTTTCCAGTGTAAACTGAAAAGCAGAACTGAGAACAAAATGTCCAGTGTGTCTATCGACACTGTATCTGCAGGCTGCTGTAGGACATCAGGCAAAGTCAGGCTGAGAAAACCCATCATGTGTACGTGTTCGGGGGTTGCATCCCTCCCCAGGAGGACTCTGCTTTGCGTATCTCCACTCCCAGCTGGAGCAACCCGCTCGGTAACAAGGGCTGAATGGCCTAAGAAAGTCTTTCAAATCCTGCAGGAAGGGCAGGAATTAGCATTTTACATGTTTGCTACCACTCCCGTTACTCGTTAACAATCAAAATTCCCAGATTTGGCCAACTTACCTGTGTCATAACACTCTGCTGGAGTTTGTGCAGGAGAGATACAAGAGAGAACATCTGCTTGTAGATCTGGCGAGGTGTATTTTATGCCCCTAATTATATTTTTTCTGGAGTCACAATGAAAAATAGTAATATTGTGAACCAGTCATCTGCAGGGAAGAAAAGGAATCATTGGGTCAGATCAACCAAAACATTAGATTTATATAAGAACAGAAACAACTTCTTATCCTTTCATTTGCTGTAAGAAACAAAGAGTATGTCCTTTCATGAGTTCAACTTTTTTCCAGGTCTAACGAATTCTCTTATCTCAGCGGTACCTGGACACTTCTAGATACTACTTTGTATTTTCAAAGTGCTGCATAAGCATTAAATACCCACTGTGAGCACAGCCAGTGCGGCCAAGCTGCCCCCAGCTGCGTATCAGATAGTGTATAAGATACCACTTGACTTTTACAGACGTCACCAAGAGATTTTGAAACAGCGCTTTATAAAGCAAACCAATCCAAAACCCCAATAAGGGAAGTAAAACCCTGGACACTTTCTTGTAATATTCTCATTTCCGAGTAGGGTCATAAAACCAACCTCCTGAGGAAATGTGCATTTTGTCACCAAGAGTTCAGACATCCTTTCCCACTAGGAGGTTGTCCAGAGACCTTTCCAGAATGTACTTGTTTTCCTGAAGTGTAATTTCCGTGAGGCTGGAAATGAATCTTGCACTGGGATGGCCTGATTCTGCAGATCTCCTGCTGCAAATCTAACTGCTCGTTTAAGAGTTGCAACTAGGAGTACTTAAGAGCTTTCATGATTAGAGATGCTCCGAGAAAATTCAGCGTAAGCTTATTATGTTTCTGCATATCATTATATTTATAGGCGTAAGAGAGGACATTGTGTGTCAGTTGTTGAACAATCAGCTAATCCATCCACATTCACCACACTACAGAGAATAATCAGTTTTACAGCTGCGACGTTCACGATTCAAAAGTAACTTTTGGTGCCACTCCGTGCATCTGTATGAGGAGCAGAAGGGATTCTCACTGCTGGGGAAAGCTGACTATGGAAGTAATTAGCCTGAGGGTTGTATCAGCGTGGCTTTTCTGGAGGATAAAATAGCTTGGGCTGAGATCCACTGCAAGAGCAGGGTGCAGCTGGGTAGAAGTGGTGCCATTCTGATGCACAGTGGTCAGCTCCGTTCAAAACACAGCAGCACTGAAAAAGTGTTGGAGGTACCGATTTAAAAAGGAGTTAAACAGTTCTAAGTGCCTTATAACTTACTGCAAGATAACTCTTCGTTCTCATGTTAAAACCAAAAGGCTCTTATTTCGAAAGGCAAGCTCTGACATCTGAATGCTTCCATTTGAAGACCACTGGGATGATGACAGTTTTGCTGTAAAACGTCTAGTTTGCTCCCCATCAGCAGCCCCAAAGCGTGTCATCTCTGCTAGCCCTACGGCTAGGCCAGGTCCTTTGCATGCAGCTCTTGAATTTTATATTTGAGGTAATGCAGGGAATAAAGCTCTTCCAAACAGATCCTTAAGATGCCCAAATGAGTTTTTACATATCTGCACTCTGACTCAAACCTTTCTAAAGAATACAGGTCCACAAGCTCTGTTACATGCAACAGTTTTAATATTTAGTCCAATTCAGGAAAAGAACTCACTTTTTTGAAATCTGTTTTTTCACAGAAGTACAAAGAGAACATGCTGAAATGGAAGTGCTTCAAGGGAAAGAAAAACTAGGGAGGAGTCAGCAGTGCCATGCCTTAAGAACGGGGCAAATAGAGATATTTTTAAAGTTCATTATCTTTAGTCTTTGAGAATAACAAGGTCTATTCTGCCATCAAAAAAAAAAAGAGGTTATGTTGGGCCAGTCATTACCACCTCTATGAAGCAGCATAAACATATACAAAATTGAGTGTAAATTGCTTAGTAGCATTTGTAAATTAATTTGGTTGGGCTTTTTATTCTTTTGCATAATGAATATTTACTTAGTTGGGAAAAAAAAATTCTCATTTCTAATCTTCATTCACAAAGGAAGGCGTTATCCACCAAAGAAAGAGTGGCAGAATTGGGCAGTACAATAAAAATGCTGTCATTCCATTTGATATGACTATCTGATCTTTTATACTTACATTATTCATTTTTCAGACCACAATATCAGCTGCTACAGTAAAGAATTGTATCTGAAGGCATCACCAAGCTTTGGGAGAGATTCTTTGGTACTTACAGTCATTAGTTTGCATCCAATGGAGCACGATGCCAGAGCACGTTAAATAGATCATTGCCAGCAAATCCTCCTTCTAAAGCTCTTTCTATTTTCCCAAACATGGGTAAAACATTTAGTTTCAATATAAATTGTATTTTGCCTTGAGATAATAATCCAGAGTGAGGGGTTGGGAGAGGGATACAGATTGTCTATTACGTACGCAGACTGCCATTGGCGCCTGTTGATTTGTTGGGTTAATATTTTGTATAGAATTTCTGAGAATTGAGTCCTTCAAAATGAAATGCTGTTATGAAAAAAAAAAAAAAAGATGGATCCAAGTTCAAGGATGTTTATCAGTGATGCACTATTCAAAACCTGGGGTTATTGTTCTCTCTCTGTTCTGTAACTATGCATTGTTACAGAATTATTTTTTAAAATCTGAAAATCCAGCACAGAAGAATAAAAATGATGACAAGAGATAATTAATTCAGGGAAGCACATACTGAAACTCATTAAGAGGCAACAGATTGATGACATCTGTTAAAGCATTAAATATATATCCCCAAAGCTATAATGTTGGTCTTTGATCCTTTTCTTTCCAGCCAAATGCAACAGATTTTTATAGACCTTTAAAATCAATTATTTCCCCATTCAGATTAGTAGGAAGTAGACTAAAATATCCTGGTATTTATTCATAAACAGGATCTACTTGTCCTCCTCATCACCATGAGGAAGTTAAAGTAGTAACATAACACGTTAAAAGTACACAGTCACTCCTGTTGAGCTTAAATTAAGCTGAAATTAATTAATTTGACAGTAGAATTGCAAATGACGTTACTGTATATTAAGTACGACCTTTTGTCGTAGAGGTTTAAGTACGACCTCTGAGTATAATCCTCATCTTGCTCTGAAACATAAATCTCAATGTTTTCCCACTACAAATCCTTTAAGAATGTGCCCACAGTGACTTCCACCACAACCGCTGATGATGTATGGGCTGATAAATCCGTGGCGGAGAGGGCCGAAAGCTAGCTGAGCTGCCAGTCCCAAAGAGCTGTCAGAAAGGACAGGAGGTTCAGCTGAAGGCCAGTCCCTGGCGGCGTACCCCAGCATCAGTCCTGGGATAAAGCTGTTCAACATTGTTATTAATGGTCTCGGTGGTGGGGCTGAACGCACCTTCAGCCAATTTGCAGATGATACAAAACACAGAGGAGCATCTGTTACACAACCTGGGCACGCTGCTCTTCAGAGAAACCTGGGCAGGATGGAGAAACGGGGCGACGTGGACATCAGGCAGTTCAACAGAGGGGAAAGCAAAGCCTGGCACCTGTGGAGGAGTAACACAGGTCCACTGCCAGAAAGAGGGAACTGAAGCCATGTGTCACCTTTGCAATACTGGCAAAACATAAAGCATGTCTAAACATGCAAACATACATCTGCTCTGTGTAGGGATTTGTTGGTTAAGTCCCTGAATCCATAGAATCAAAGAATACAAGGTTGGAAGGGACCTTAAGGATTGCCTGGCCCAACTTTCTTGGCAAAAGCCCAGTCTAGACAAGCTGGCCCAGCCCCCTGTGCAGACATATCTTAAAAGTGTCCAATGTTGGGGACTCCACCACTTCCCTGGGGACATCATTCCAATGGCTGATGGTTCTCATTGGTATCATCTTCTTTTGAAATTCCATGTGTCACACCTCATTTCTTTCTTAACCCCTCTGAGAACTAAACAAGCCCATTGCTTTTCCCTCCCATAAATGAGAAGGTTTCCATGCTTTCAAGATAAGCTTTCGCTTCCTTAAAATCACGGCCCCTGAGGTGATGTGGTTTTCTGCATTTCCTACAGTAATCACAGCGTTGCTGAATACTTTGGACTATTCAAACCTCTGCTTTTCTGTATTGGCATGTGTTTTAATCTAGGGAACCTTCCCAAGTTCTAATTTGCATTCTGGCACTGACCTACAGGCATTTTGAGTCTAAAGCTGCTTCTCTTAAGAGGGTTTGAAAACAAACAAAAAGTACAGGCATGTGCTTACACCCATGTGAACGCTGCTGCTGCTTCACCAGGTCCTAACAGATGCTAGAGTTATTTACAGCTTTTTATGGCATTTTACAGCTTGTCAGGCAGCTGACTCTTCATGGGCTGGTGATTATGGAAGCATGGAGCTGCTGAGGACCATCTTCAGACTAGCACTGCTCTCCGGAGACAGCCATCTTCAAATGAAAACCTGTGAGGGATTTCAGTCCTGGGCTCTTGGTGGTGAATAACACGCGCTATATTCAACAGTCAGCTGCACGTTCCTTATCTTCTGTTAAGTCCTCAATCCATTAAAATAGACAGATCCAGATGATGGTCTGATATTGGAGGACCTTCCAACACTGGAGGAGGACACACACAGTTACACAATGTGTCACGTTGTTCTGCAGACGATTTTATACTGAATCATGTTCTGCTACTTTGACCAAGGAAAATGCCCTGGCTCTTTTCTTCGGGCCTACCCCTACCTGCCTGAGGAGATACCAGAGATGATTGAGAAACCCTTCACGTGCCCACTGTAAATAAAAGAGCGCAGGTTTCCACTGGAGATCTTAAAACTGCAATCATCCGTCTCTAACATAAATTCTAAAGCTACTTTAAAAATTCACATCGCAGAAAAAAAAGGTCTCAGTAGACATTTGCTCATCTGGTGTCAAAATTGTCATTTTTTGAGACAGAATGGGGAGAAATAATCCATAAAGTTCCATCATTATTGGTTATCATGTGTTGTCAGAAACTGTCACATTGTGATTTACATAAAGTTAAAGAAATGTCGTCGTGGATACCGAGGTATCTAACGGCATTACAGAATGCCGCTACCAGGAAATCGCAAAATCTTGCCATCAAACATCAAAATGACAATTTTAATGGTAACATCAGAATTTTAATGCCCTAAAATTAGTTTTCTTTCCAACAGTTTGCAGTGTGCTGTCTTATCAAGGAAATCACACTGCAATTAACTTTCCCTGTGACGCGCGCAATGTCACTGTACAAATACTACCTTACCCTTCCTGCTCACAACGCAACGTGCGATGCCTTCAGACTTGTTTTAATGCTCTTTTTGTTCTGTTTTTTTCCTTCCTGTCCATGAAGGCAGCCCTCCACTTACAGAGGAAGCAAATTGCTTTTCCATTATGATGTAATGATGCAAGAGAGCGGCATTTTCTAACAACAGAAAATAAAATATAAATGTCTTTCTGAGCAAGAAAACACTTCTCGCTATTAAAAACAATAAAGGAATTGGAGGGAACTATGCTTTAAACCAGGATAAAATTATCTTCCAGTGGATACTGTGATAAATAACAAACTAATGGCAGGAAGATATTTGCTGCTAAGGCTCCTGTTTTCATCACCTCTCTCAGAGCAGGTTTAGTAGCCGGAATTAGGCCCAGCTTTCGGCAGCAGTAGAGATGAGCGGTGATGCATTTGCGCAGGGTAATAGTCTGATGTTTAGAATTCGTTCAGCCTGAGAGTCCCCACCTGACCTTTCCAAACTTTTGCTTCAATTGGTGATTTCGGAGTATTTACACATTTACTCTGAGCTAAAAGCTGCTAAAGATAATGTTTAATGACACAGGATTGAAAGTCAAAGTGGCAGGAGAAAAAATTTTCCTCAAGTGAAGCTACTCTTTTTTTTTTTTTTTTTTTTTTTTTTTTTTTTTTTTTTTTTAAGATTTTTGAAACATTGTCACTTGGTCATAGATACGGTCTGGAAATGCTTTCTCATCCTTCTAAAA
Source organism: Buceros rhinoceros silvestris (assembly GCF_000710305.1). NCBI lineage: Eukaryota > Metazoa > Chordata > Aves > Bucerotiformes > Bucerotidae > Buceros > Buceros rhinoceros. The sequence goes on from NW_010414377.1 coordinate 105,690, forward strand.
AAGGCAAAACTTCTCTTCAAACTCCTATTCATCAGAAACATCTTTCCAACAGGTTTCTAAAAAACAATTTCTGGTAGGTTGATACTTCCACCCTGTCAGAAACTGAAAAAAAATTGTTTATGTCTCAACATTGCTAGAAGCAGGAAAGAACCGAGACAGAACATCACCGAACCACGAACCACAAATGTACCCTTTTTACTAGAAAAAGCCTTTGTTCTACTCTGAAAACCTTAGTATAGGTGTCCTGTTTGTGTAAACCTTTCCCGGAACAGTGAGATCTTGTTTTGGTGTTTGAGCTCAGACTCTGGACAGCACCGAACACGCACACGACCACCAGACCACTGGACAATACAAGGGCAACACTAGGGGACATAAAACGTCCTGATGGACATTAAGTAGTAGTATGGCTCAGATAATTGCATGGCTTATAAGGAATAAGCAAGCTTTGCATCTGCCCTCCCCCCGCCTCCACCCCGCTCCCACCATGGAGCCAGACAGCCAGGATGCCGTAACTGCAACCTCTTCTGCACGGCTGAGCCTTCAGAGGTGTGACACCGTGGATGGAAAGCATCTGTTTTTCTGCAAACACAGCAAGAAAGATGATGGATAAGGAGAAGAAGGCTCACACCTGACAACCACCTGAAGACCCCCAAAGGTAGTTAGCACAAGCACACTGAAGGAACACAGAAGGAAGAGCTTATACAAAAGGCCTCTAAGAATCCCCCCCTAAATACTGAGAAAAGGTGGGGACATGGACAATAAAAGGTGTCACCACACTCTCCACGTGGGGACATCCACCCACTTTGTATGACGGACTTTCAGGACGCCAATTCTCCGTGGTGGGATACCCCCTCTCTCTCTTTTCTCTCTTTTTCTCACTCCCTCTTTTCCCTCCTTCTCCTTCCCTTTCCCTCATTACCCTTTTGAGTGTGAATGAAATAAAGAGCAAGCATATGCGTTTGACACCATTGTGTCTTAATTCTGTAACCAAGAACTCGTACCTCCCATGACCGGACTTTTATCAGTTCGTGACAAGGTGCTACAGAGACAATATTAAAATGAAATGAGAGACTATTTAAGTGCTTGTTTTGGCTGGAGATAAGTTTATGGAGAGCAAAAATATATTTTCTTCATATCTTCCAAGCTGATGCATGAAAAATAGAGGACAGTTATCTCTATGATAGGAATAAGTCTCTCTTTTATTTCTACTGCCTGTTTAGACAACACAGTTTGGAGCAGAGACTGAAAGCGGCTCAGCTCAGAACATCAGTACCAGGGCACTAGGGCAAACTAAGTGTCCACAAGCAGATTTCCCACAACACAGATAACCTCCTCTTGAAGTCACATTCTCCTCTCCCCCCACTTTTATTTTTTGAAAAACTGAACCTAGTTCTGTGAGTGCCCAGATTTTTGAAAATCCAGTTCATTGCTGCACACCATATAATTTTCGTTTAAAAAGGAACAATTTTCCACTTGACAAAGACATACATCTTCAGAATTTTTTATATCCACACAGACCTGTTGCTTGGTCTTATTGTCCTGCACTGACAGCTTTCACGTTGATGTGTTCTGCCTTACTGAAGGGTGGGGGGGAAAATCCAACAACTAACACTAGCTTTAGAGGTAAACTCTGTTTTTAACACCTTTTTTTCACATGGCATTGACCTCCAGCTAAAGGAACACCCCTCTTAACCCGTTCATCACGTTGCAAGTGGCAATGGGGTCTGTCCTACTGAAGCGTTTATGTAGCAGCCTGTCCCATTAGGAACCAGTTCCCAGGTGAGCTGGGAACCCTTGTGCTGGGGTTATTGCCTTTCCAACCAGAGCTGCAATATTAACACAGAGTCTCCACAACCCCACCTGGCAAAGACAGAGTTCACCACGGGCCTGACCGCACAGCGATCATGAAAATATTTCTAAGTCAGGCAGCAGGAAAATTTCTGCTTGTTCTACATCATCATCTCTTTATAATTACAGTAAGAATATAGTAGTTTTCTTCTGCAGTGGATCATCACTAGTGATACCACCAAACTATTCAAGACAGCAGGTACAAAAAAATGCACTTTTTTTCCTCCTTAGAAACCATCTCTACATCTTACGCGTTATAAGCACGGGAAGTACGTTTAATTGTAAAAGAAATCTAAATATGCGAGGCCAATGGGAAATCATGGCTGGTGCTAACGAGTTCATTTTACTCTGCTGGGGCACCACTGAACAGCCACGTGACTGATTAACAAACAGAACCATGGCACGCATCTACACCTGAACTGACCGACAACAGTCAACAAACCAAAAAGATGTAAAATACGCGGAAGGCTGAATCTGTGCTTCAGAAACACGGATTTGGAAAGTTGCACCACATCTGCATGCACGAGCACCATTTACTGACTCTACAGCACGCCACTGAACTGCAGTAAACTCCTTATTACCTAACGGTTTACGACATTCAGTTAACTACAGCCCAGTGCATCAAGTTCTGGTCCGACACTCAGTCTCAGGAGAACAGAGTTATGTACCCTGTGGAAGATCTTGCATGATACGTGTAATACCTCAGCATCTTTTTCTGGCACATTTCATCCATGTGATTTATAAATAATGAAATATATAAATGTAATAAATATAAATGTAATGATCAACGATTTCGTTAAGATGTTAATTTCATTAAATGTTTGTTACTTCTCCGCCCGCCCCCGGAAAAATGAAATGAAATGATTGGTACCAAATTCTCACCTTGTATAAAATACTATTAGAGTTCAGGAAGCAATGACAACTATTCCACACAAAATAATCTAAGAAATGGGTTTGATGCACTTGTCACTTCTGGTCCGTGATGTATGAACCCACTTTGTGCTCATGAGCTAACGAAAGCCGTGAGGACTTCGGAGCCGCTGCTATTTTACCCTTATTACTTCACAGACTTTCTATATCCGTCCCCGTTCGGCTGGCAAGGTGCATTTCAGCTCTGAACGCTCATGTGCGAGGGTCATGTACTTCCTCATTACACCTTCAAAGCCCTTCCACACTATTATTCTCCTAATGCTAAATGCATAATGAACATTCCAGTCTGGGATATCGTGCCAAGTGCCCTCTCTCTCCTCTTTCCAATAATTCATTAAACCCACATCTTCCAGGAATCCTCTCCATTTTGTTTTTGATCATCATTAATCTCTTTGTGCTCTCCACTACTTTAAATCTTGCTCAAATCCCCCTCCCCTCCCTATCATTAGGTGAAGCCTGCTGCTTCTTGTAGCTTTGATTAAGGATCAGATGTAAATCCCTCACCACGTGGAGCCTTTCTTTAAACAATCACAAGGGGGGAAAAGGGTAATTTTTCTCGTAACTTGCAAAGCGACAATATTTGGTCAGTGGAGTTCAGATAGGCAGAAGCACCCTTCTTGATGGTTTCCCTGGCTGTGGCTTCATGGGGGAATTATTCACTCCTAGTAAAATTTTTATCACCTACCAAGCTATGAATGATTTGGCACTGCAAATTCTTGAAGAATCCCTTCAAACTGTTGTTTGGAGTGGTGAATTCTACGTCCTTGTTGTACGCCCAGGTTTTTCCATGCATGTGCCTGTCGTTACAGACAAAATTTTGTTACAAGAAAAACGGTTCAAATTTTATTTGTAGAGCTGAAAAATGATTGTTAGTCCAATTAATGTTTAGACTGTCTAAATCAAATTCTGCCGCTTTTCTTTACAGGTCAATTACCATGCTGCGTACTAGTTATTAGTGCAGTTAAAGCTGATATGTACATCTTCCCGGCAGCTGCCTCTCTTCTCTACTGTTACCTTCACCCTTCCAGTGCTCCTCAGAGCCCAAAGGCCACCACTTCCATCTTCTTCTAGGAGGATAGAGTGGGACAGGACATGGAGGTTACAAGTAATCAGAGCACAAGCTCTCCTCTGGGAGGAAGTATGATGGTGGCGGTGGTGGTTTCTTCCTCCTCAGCCTTGGGGACCATATGCAAAACTATTGCAGCTAAAAAAATATGAAAGATAACTCAGTTGAAGGCAAGCCCAGCCAAGTCCAACATCTGTCCTGTCACAAACCTGTGATCAATTACCAGTCACAGAAAAAAAAAAGAATCACCTGTATCTTACCCACCTGTCAATCTTACAGTGACAGAAAAGTGAGGATTTAGACACATATTCAGAATGTCTGTGTTTGACAATAGCAGTGGGCCACTTAAATCTGGGTCTGTGTCTATTCTGCACATACATGTGATCCTCTGATATCTAGGACACATCTTCCCAACCACAGATGAGGGATACAGTAACTTCAAAGATGTCACATCCTTACTCTGTCTCTCATTTCTTCCACAGGATTCTCCTTTCCACCACAGCTCAGGAGAGGGAGACAGGCAGCCTCTGCCTTGTAGCTGCTTAGCCTGTAGCAGGTGAGAAGTTCAATGAGTGTGGTCCTGCTCCCCTGCAGTCCTGTTCCTTGACAGGAGGAAATCAGTGGCATTGACTAAGCAAGTCCATGTCCCTCACACCTTAACGTATCGCTGAGCCAGACGTAAGGACATCAAGTCAAATCGTGAACTGGAAGAAAACAGTATTGAAATAAACATTTTAAAGAGCTGGCCATGTCCAAGCCTTATTTAAGGAAAAGGGGCTGGGAAAACGGGAAGGATTACAGTAACATCTCTCAAACACTACGAATGTAAAAGAACGAATTTCTTTGGTCTGGGAAATCAAAACAGACTGGGAAGTCATGTCACCCCCTTCATACTGAAAAATAAAACAGTACTTCTTCCACTAGACACCACTGATTCTTGCTTCATGTTGCTTTCATGGGAGCAATCTTGTTCAGCGCAGCCCTCCGCTCTTTGTTCTCATCTCCCCAACGCAGGCTCCTCTCTCCACCCCTGCTGATAGCATCACCCTGAACAATCTTTCATGACAAGTTCAACAACAACATTATTGTTTGCACATTTGATGGGTCTGATGCTATACTAATGCTAAACATTGCTCAAAAATATTGGTTTTTAACATACTTCAGCCTGTTACACACCTGATGACAATGCATTTTACATTATTTCCATACCCTTATGTGCCAGGAATAATTACTAATCTGCTGTCGTCAGCAGATATAAAGGCAGCAAGCGTTGTTGACAACAGCTACTGAATTTACAAATTTTTACTTCAGAAACTCCTTAAATTTCTCTTACCATTGTAGACTAAATAGGAGACATTTACTGTAGTTCATTTCTTGGATTTGACCTTCTAAAATCTCCTGTCTTACCTTCTCCCAGAAGGCCTCAGAAGCCAGTGTATTTATAGAGATGTGTCCTAGCCACAACCAAACACCACTGAAATTACAGCCGTGTTTCATTCAATCCTTCCTGTTACCTCCTCTCCTTTGTCTGGTTTTGTACCACGTACATTTTACAGCTGTTAAGTTCTTTTTTACCAGCCCATTAAGACAGAGAAAATTGCTCTGTTTAGGACCCTAGGACCTACGATATTCCATTAGTGACCGTCATCTTTTTCAAATCCTTTCAAACACGGAATATGGCAAAGCTTTAATACAGACCGTAGTAAGTTTTAGAAGCCTCTTTCGCCACTGGAGCTCAGCCACGATTCTCCTCAGAGTGCAAACGGACTAATTCTTCTCCCCCTTTCTGAACATGGCGTATACTACAGTCCGTACTGCAGCTGATATTCTCGCCAGCACGGAGCCAGAAGCTAAAGATTACATGAGCAGTAATTAAAGTTTTGTTGTTCTCATTGCATGTGAGCCAACACTCGCATGCAAAACGTGCATCAAGTTGTTACATTTTTTCATCTGGCCCTGGCAATTACTATCTCACTAAAAAAGGGAATTGTCTTGATAATTGCACTGGAATAGGCCTCCAAACCAAACATAAGGGATCAATTTAATGTCCCAGCATTATCCATTTCCCTCACTGTTTAGCATTAAAGCCATTTGTGTGGAAGGAAAGTGCTTCCCTCTTCAATCCTGCTTTTCCTCTTACTTAATCCTGCAAGAAAAACCACCTTTTCTATTGGCAGGATCCGTGTGTTGGAATAACAAAAGGAGAAATTAAACAGGAGGTACTGTTAGCAGTTTGACATAAAAACCTTCTATTACTGTGCAGGATAAGATCAGCGTCACGGGATGAAGCCTTCCTGAAAACACCCCTCGGCAGGTGATACCTTTACATCTGCTGCAGTTGAAGTTATCGGAAGACACTGGTGTGTACTGGGAGAAAAACAAAGCACAGGTAACTACGACGGTGAAGCTTGCCTTGGACTATTATCTGCCATCATTTAGGGATGTGCTGGAAAGAAACAGAGGCACAGAGCTGTTAAACTCTTGTCAGACTTTGGGGGAGGACACTAGACAGTGATCCAGGTTCCTGGTGAAATACCGAAATATTGAAAACAGCAAATCCTCTTCAGGAATGTCCATTCATGGCCTCTGATGTCTCTTCAGTGTCAGAGTGTGCGGCGGGACCGTTACGTTCTGAGGCCAGGCCACCAGCAAGGATTGGTGCATCAAGCAGATGGATGTGAGTGTCCTCATCCTCTGGTCCCCTGGTGCTGGTCCTAACGGGGCTGTAGGAGCAGAGCCTGGGGCAGTATGTGAACTGTGTGAAAGTTGGAGAAGAGAAAACTTAGCACAGAAATTGTAAGTAAACTGTCCTGCTTCACAAATAAACTTTTAATGAGTTGTTCGTACAGCAGCTTCCACCATGACAAAAGTTAAACTCCTTGACGAGTCTCGTAATTAAGGAGAGGGGAAATTAAATGTCTGTGTGAAAGTGAGAAGGATTCAGTAGCTACGTACTGCAGTTGAAGGTTTAACCAGTGTGAAAATCTCTTTTAGAAGGCTAATGGAGGCACTGCTGTGGAAGCAGCAGCTGTGGGTCCAAAGTCAACGTGTTTACTGTAAACATCACCCTGACCATCTGCCACCACTGAGCAGATACAATCGGCACCTGCAGTTTGGAGGGAAACATGCTCCAGACCTGAGACAACTCCAGGGTACCAAGTATCTAAAAGTTTAACTGCACACAACACTTCACTTGGATTTGTTTTTCATCTCTGAGGAAAACGAGATTAAGAATGAAGCATATGTTCTAGCAAACCACTGACTTCATTCTAGGTGGTAACAGTGGAAATAATTTCTGTTGGTAAAGACAAGCCAGAGAAACAAATCCAGGTGATGTTGAATAAGCAGGTTCTTTCCTTGCTGCAATGCTGTGCCAGCTCACTTGGAAGGCAGGTAGAAGAGATTTCATCTCTCTCTCTTAACAAGGGTGCAGGGTCTTACCCCCAGCAGTGTTGGAAATTCTGTACTGAGACTAAATATCAAACAGCACCGTGATGATTCACCATCATCCTGCTTCTGTTTTCTGGGCTTTGGCTCTGAAGTGTAAAGCTGGCAAGGGAAAAGCTGCTCTGATTCCATAACTAGCACAAGATGTCTAGCTTACAGAACATTTTCACATTTCACGTTTGGAACGTTACTCACATTCTAACAGACTGCACCAGTCTGCCGTCACCATCACTGCACCTCTGTGCTACTTATTACCCGTGACGCGGTGCTCCCTATTCACAACAAACCTGGCACTGTGATCCCACAGACAACACGTGGCCTTTAGATGGTTATTTCTCATTTTTTACCTTTCTTTCTGTCAGTTGTAGGTCTTATTTTGTCACAATATACTTGATAATATTTTGATGGGAGGTTTGTCTGGCTGTTAGGGGGGTTTTATTCTTTTTTTCCTTTTCCTGGAAAAAAGCAAATGTTTTAAAGACCAAAAAATGTTCACAAACCTTTTGGAAAGAGATGGTCTGACTGGACCTGCAACTCAACAGCTTCCTTCAGGGAATATCTCTGTTATAGTCATTCCTCCTCGTGAGGTCAGCTGGGATAAGTTACACAGCGGGAGAAAAAAAGAAAGAATCCAATATTTTTTTTTAAGGAAACAGTGGTCTTAATAAATGAAGAAAGAGGATCCCAAAACATTCTTTCTACATAAAGAATATAAAGATGAAAAGAAAAGAAAAATCAGCTGAGAGTTGACTAAGAAGCCACCAAATTATTGTTAGGCTGTGACTGAAATTCTGTGGGTTTTCTTACAATCTTTCTCACAGATCTTCAGCTTATTTATTAATGCAGGTTTTGGGTATTATTTGGGAGAAGAGGTGAACTGGGATGAAAACAACAGCGTGAGACTGCATTGCTTCCATAAAAGCAGAGATTTGAAATAACACGGCTTCATCTCTTTCCTAGTGCGGGTCTTTTGGGAATCATTCCCTGGGACAGAAATGAGGCACCTCCTCAGCTAAGGGAACAGATTCACTTCTCAGCTCCAGCAAACCCACAGGATTGCACTTACCACACCACATTTTCAATTGACTTGAGCTTCTTGGAGAATATCAACATCACATCTGGTAAGACACCACCGGCCTCTTGTGTCATCTAGGGGAAAGGTAGGGAAGGATGAGAGAGTGGCTGTGATTACTTTTTTGGTTTGTTTTCTAGAAAGAATTTGTAGGGGAAAAAAAGAAAATTAACATTTTTTAATTGCTTTATTTCTTTTTATTTCAATGGTCATTTGCATTAAGACAAAAACTCTGTGAGCACCTACTGGAATCGAGTGACTGTGTATGGTTCACTAAGGGTATTTTCCCAAAAGGACGTGCTGACATTTATAATCAGATAAAGCTTTAAAAACAACCCCAGAAAACCCCACTGACCAAAGAGTTCTAATGGCGGATTGTTACCATCCAATGTTTAAAATTCACAAATGCATACTGATGCTCTAACAGTTACTTGTGAAAGAAAAGGAATAGGAGGCAGTAAACAATGAGGATTGACAGGTTTTGATTGCATTTAATTTTGTTTTGACACCTCTGGATTGCGGAAAAGATTTCAGGAGGCTAGAGCATACGAGAACAAATTCCAGTTGAGAGAAGACCAGAAAGAGAGAAAATAACATATAGCCTGCCAGACTAGATGGAGACATTTTAATTACATTGTATTGTGTTCTATTACATTATCATAATACATTATTACATCATACTATACTATATTAAATTTTTTCTAGGCACAGCCGTTGAGGGAGTGTATTCTAGTCTATACTACTTCTGAAATAAAAGCATTTCCATGTTTGAACTCAATATTTTGTCCTGCATGAACAGACCTTTTTGAATGGTGCGCAAGTATGAGCAAACAATTCCCCAGTTATTGCCAAGTCCGGTTTGCTGCCATGTGGTAATCCTGACCAAAGAGATGTGATGAGGAAAAAGCAGATAAAACATCCAGCAGCGTAGGTTAATGTTAATAGGAAAAATATTAATACAGCTGTTAAAACTGTGAAGCAGT
>NW_010414378.1:0-10065 GCF_000710305.1 Buceros rhinoceros silvestris
GTGCTCTCAGTCCTGGGAGAGATCCCAGCGCTGGGGGCCAATGAGCTCCATCTCCCAGCCCCACCTCCCAGCCCCGTGCCCGAGGGGAGAGATGCAGCTCCCACTGGTTGTCTTCTGTGGGTGGAAGGGCTGCGCTGGCTGCCAGGGGGTAGGTAGTCCCCCTCGGGGAAGGATGCTGCAGAGGGAGGAGAAGCTCTGGCGCAGGAGCTGACGGGGTGAAGCTGCTGGCAGGCGGCTGTCTACAGAGTGGCTGCAGCACTGCAGCATCAATTAACCTTTGGGGAACTTCTGCCAGTGCCACTCAGGCGTAGCAGTGGCTCTGCCGTAGTCAAGCGATGGGGCGCAAACCTGCCACGGTGCCGCATGGAAGGCTGCAGCCAGACTACAAAAGCCCGACGAGGAGCCAGCCACCTGAGCCGAAGTGCCTCTGTCTCGCTCGCCAGCCTGCGTTAAGTGCTTTTATCTCCTCTCCTCATGTTGACGAGGGTGGCTTTCCCCTTCGCACCGTAGTGATGCCGCTGAATGCTAATGGAGCGAGTGGCGGCTGCCCTCCGCAGTCCTTGGCAGGCAATTTACTCAGGGCCAGGCCCCTCGACCCCGCTCCTTTGCTGGCTCTGCAGAGTGAGTGTGACCACGGCGCTGCAGCCCTGCCCGTACCCCGCTGCCAGCACCACTCGCGCCCTGACACCCTCCCGGCTCCCTGGGACAGCACCAAAATAGCAATTCCCCCCCCAGCCAGAGGGACCCGGGGAGGTCTGACTCCTTACTCATGCCTGTGGCCATGCAGCACAGATGCCTCCACGTCATGCTGGCTCTGCAGAGTGAGTGTGACCACGGCGCTGCAGCCCTGCCCGTACCCCGCTGCCAGCACCACTCGCGCCCTGACACCCTCCCGGCTCCCTGGGACAGCACCAAAATAGCAATTCCCCCCCCAGCCAGAGGGACCCGGGGAGGTCTGACTCCTTACTCATGCCTGTGGCCATGCAGCACAGATGCCTCCACGTCACAGCCTTGCTAGAGCCAGCAGGGAGGCCATGCTGGTGGAGCTGGGGCTCTCAGCACGCTATGTTGGCCCCCAGGCAGTGTGAGATCATGGCTCATGCAGCTCCCTCCCATGAGCACTGTGCTTTGTGTGCGCTTGAGGCACCTCTGGCCATCTGGGAAGACCCCCCTGGTCCAGTTGCTTAGTCGGCAAAATGATGTGAGAGGGGAAGAGAGAGAAAATAACTGCAAGTTTTCAAAAGAGCGCCAGTACATGGAGGTGTCCTATAGGGAGGATCTGGTCAGGCTTGTCCGTAAATCACGTGTGCTCCTGCACACGACCTCTCCTTGGCCACTCAGCTTTGCTCTTTGGGGAGCAAGAGGCTGCTTGGCCAAAGTCCTCTGAGGCAGTCAGGCATCAAACTCTCGAAACAGGGGCTGGAAACACGCCCTGTATTCTGCCAGGGTCCTTTGTCCCAGCCTGACATGGCAACGCTCCCCTGGAGAGCAAGAGGACAGCCAGGGTTAGGCCAGGCAACTCTGGCACATGCTGCTGTCACTTCAGATGTTGTGGTAGGGATGTGCTGTGTTTCATCAGCCACTTCCAGCTACACCAGAGGCAGCAGGAACCTCCCTCTTTCACCCTAAAAGAGACTGATTCCTTCAGGACCAGGGAGACTGTAAGGAACCAGGAGGTGTGGTCAGGCTGTGTAGACCTGTGGATTCCATATCACCTTTCCCAAGAGCAGCCATCCAGTGAGTTATCAGGCCAGCAATGCTGCCAGCACTCTCCCACAGTTCCCTCTGTCTCCCGTTTCCCTGTATGCAGCTCTGCTGGGGCAGCTTTCTGTGCATGCTCCAAGGATCCATTTCCATGCTGCTGGGGAGCTGGAGGCACTGGAGCCAGAAGACTGCAGCAGCTCCTGACTCAAATGCCCAGCCTGGAGCCGCCTTCTCAGCTCTTGCCTGCACCCAGGTCCTTCCAGGCGCCTGCCTGGGCGCGTTCTTTCATGGAAAGGGCTACACTGGCCACTTTTCCTATGATCTCACCCCGGCCAGCACTGTGAGTCATTGGAAACCTGGTCCTGCTGGGGCTGAGCCAGAGCTGGCCGAACCAATGGAAAGACCACCAAGGCCTTTGGGACCAGCCTGAGCCCCGGTGTTGCAGGGCTGGATCCCTCTCAGTGGGGGACAGCGTGTCCTCCCCACTACCCTGTGAGGGCAGAAGCAGGGCTGGGGTCAGTGCTGGGGGAAGAACCAGGGGTGCTGCCGCAGCAGCTCTGCCTATCCAGCTGCAGCAGTGACAATGCTGCTTCCTTGGTGAGGAGATGGGATCCTGTGGCCCAGGGGTGGAGATCCAGCGCCAATGTGTGCTCTTCTTGGAGTCCCCTCTCTTGCCAGATGGGTATTTATCAGCCCCTGGGGAGGGAAAGCTGAGGAGCAGGGGGCAGCTGTGCAGCTCTGGGGAACGGGGAGATTGCCACAAGGTGGATTCCTGTAAGGAGAGCTCATTTCTTCCAGAGCTCCTGCAGACATGAGCTGGAAACATCTCTGCCTGCCCTTTGTAAGCGGGGAAACATGGCAAGGCTTCCCCAAGGTGGGGCTGAGCTTTGGCTATCATGTAATTACTTGCACCACGCTGATGGTTTCCACGTGCCTGTTAACAGGCAGCTGAAAAGACAGCTCATTTACCGGCAGGAACGAGGAAAAGGCAACGCTCTCTCTCTGTACAGCTCTGCTCCTGGAGATGTGCCCCCCCGCCTCATGAGTTCGGTGATGCTGGTTATTCTAGAGACTCCCTCAGTATGGCCTTGCCCAAGCCCTGTGGGGAGCATCTGCTGCCTGGGAGTCCTGCTGCTTGTGCCGCAGTGGGTGTCTGCCTGCGAGGAGATACCTGCCAGTCTAGGAACTCCCTGTGAAACCCCCCTTTGCCCACCAGTGAAAACACGACCCGGAGGTTCCAGGCTCTGCCTTGAGGGACCCCTGTTCTTCGGTGATAGACAGTGACATTTCTGACTCCACAGGAGTAACCTGGGCAAAGCTGTCCACATCAGCATCTGCCTGTGATAATGCAGATGAGGCACATCAGATCGGGGACCTCTAGTGCTCAGGGCCTTAACTGAGCAGTGGCAGATTGTAGGTGGCACATGGTCTTTGTCACCATGGTGGGACACAGATTCAGCACTGACTGCTTGCGAAGAGTGTGAACTGCTGAAGCACACACTTCCTTGGGGACATGATGTTTATGGGTTAAGAGTGTGCTCTGCTAAGGTCCTGTGCCAGTCGTGCCAGGATCTGAGAAAGAGCTAGATTCCTCTCCCAAAGCTTTCCTGACAGCCTGGTCTGTTCTTCCTCTTTGCCCTCCCATGGGAGAACATACTCTGAAACCCACTGAAGACCTTAGATGTCACCCTTAGATGGAGTTTGGATGGCTACGGCTCCACCAGAGAGGCTAACAGATATCCCCCAGATCCAAACACTCTGTTCTCACTGACTTTCAAGCCATGCCCCCAGTGGCATTGTGGTCTTCTTCTCACCTTCCTCATCCATTATTTCCGTTTCTGCTTCTGCTTTAGGTAAGGTGATCAGAGTTACACTGCTGGAAAAAAAATTCTGAAGGCAAGAGCCTTGAGGTCTGCACTCCAGAACAGGATTTTGATCCTAACTATCACAGTCACCATGTCTAGGGAAAAGCAACTGGTTTCTACCAGGTTTCAAGTCCAGCTGAAGGTAAGAGGTGAAGGGCAAGAACAGGAAGAGGCAGAAATAGTGTAGCCTCAAGTACAGCAAGAGAGCAGCTTGCTGTGTGCTCTTCTGCTCTCTTCCCGTACGACATCTGAGTTGGGCTTTTCTTGGCCACGTCAAGTGTTTGTCTCCCAGCTCCTGTTTTCATTAAATTGCTGAGCAGGGGGTTCACCAGAGCCTAGACCTAGTTATGGTTGTTCCTCCATGATTGTATTCCAAGAAATGGATTAAATTCCCTGGTCCATAACTAGTCTTAACATCTACCCCGTAGGAACCGCATCATTTTTCCTCCATACTGCAGAGGGGGGTCCAGCTGCTGACACCACCAAGTCTGGAGCTGCAATGGACCAACCCATACGCTGACTGATTTAAGCTCCTATAAAATGATGTGGTATGACATCATTATTATATCATACTGCTGTCGCGTTTGTTGGTCTTGGTCTAAGCAGAAACTCGATTTCCAGGCAGCAGGATGTCCTGTAAAACCAGGCGTAGTGAAACGCTTGTCGTAGTAAGTTCATTAATGCTGGATACAAGCAATAACGGCTTCGGTTCCTCATGAGCTTCATAACATTTGGCGTATGCATGGCTTCACCTGTCAGCTCAGGCTGCTTTTTAATCTGTGTCCCAATCCTGCAGAGCAGCCGGTCCTTCAGCCACCTCTCAGGAGTAGCTGCGTATTTGCAGTAGATCCCAGAAATCGATGGTGTCGCACATGCCTTTTTGGAAGTTTGCAGATGGCTCTTTGCTGGTTCTTAGGCACTAGAGCTCCCTTTAGTGACATTTTCCACAACAGCCTGGCAGTTGGAAAGTTGCTTCTTAAAGCTCTGGTAAGTGACGTTTGAAGGACCTTGTCTTTGTAGTCCATGGCCTGTCATGGTTCTTCCATCTCTCTTTATCTTCCCATTTCTGACCCTCCAACACCTGTATTTCAGAATGTGGCCTCACCCCTTGCTGAGGCTACACGCTGTGCATGAGCAGGGGGATGTTCCTGCCCATGAGCTACAGGGCTGACCCAGCCACAGTGGCCACTGCCACAGGGAAAATCCCAGCGGTGTAATTCCAGTCTTTGAAGGATTTCCATCAAGGGCTTGTTACCTTTATTGAGGCAGCCATTGTGTTACCAAAGACACTCCACACACCCACCTTGTTTCGCCAAGAACAAAACTGCCACAGCCAGTCAATGCATAGACCAGTGGCTTTTTCTTGTCCACCATGGTGGACACCAGCTTGGCCTTTTCTAGTCAGGTGCGATAGGGAGTCCTGAGTTTTTTAGTTTATAACCACTGACGTGTCAAGAAGTGCTACACGTCTCGCCCGGGTCCAGGCACTAGCACAGCAGATGTCCTAGGCCTGGAGCTGTTGCTTCTGCCCTGAAATGTCCTGCTGTGTGGTTTGACACATCACAGCGCACCATCCTGGAGATGTTGTCTTTGTGCCTGGCTTGCACACTCCAGCAGGATCTCCAGTTCTGAAGCATGCCCTGCCTGTGCTCTGGCTGCAGGCACGCTGCTGGTCAGCGGCTCCCCAGGCAGATGGAGGCTGTTCTGACAGATGAGGTGCTGGGACCATGTTCCGTGGGGACTGCAGGCACGCTCCAGGCGGCACAGGGATCTGGTTCTGAGAGCCTGATTCCGTGACTGCTCAGTTCTCCATTACCTCAGCTCCCCGGTGCTGAGTTGAGGGATTTTTCTGCTGATGGAGACTGGCTTCAGGCAGAGCAGAATCTGCCCTCGGTGTCAGTGTTTGAAACCCGATCACCAGTGCTCAGTTACCAGCAGTACCCTCCCCGTACTCTTCAGTGCACTCCAGAGCATTGTAATGGCTTCCGATGATGAATACTGTGCAGACAACACACCCAGCTGTCCAGGCAGACAGTCAGTGGAGAAATGAAGATATGCCTGCCTAAGTAAAAGTTTGATTAATTGCATTAATTAGGCCCTAAGGTATGGTTCATAAAATAAGAGTACAACTGGTGTATTGGATTGGGGAATTGACTATGTGACAGGGAACAAACAGTGTCGTGGAGAGGAGCTCTCCTCTGTCTGGAATGGCATGATAAATTATCAATTAAATAACGGGGAGTGACAAAGCTGCAGTCTGGAGCAGGCGACCTCCCAGCCATGGTAGTGGCCAGCCCCGGGGGTATAAATTATCAATTAAATAACGGGGAGTGCCAAAGCTGCAGTCTGGAGCAGGCGACCTCCCAGCCATGGTAGTGGCCAGCCCGGGTGGTGACTCAGCGAGGTCTGGCAGTGTCTCCAGCGTGCCCATGCCCGCTCATTTTCCCATGGTCTGGCCAGCACAGTGCTGGGTTTGTGATCCCATCTGCACTGTGGGGCATTGCACCTCATGGGGTGAGCGTGGACCGCTGCAGCCCAGCAGCCACTGGGCTCCTGCGGGGGCTGTAGCAGAGCACTGCACATTTCTGTGGCTGCTGCTCTCTCCCTGCCACGGCAGCAAGACCTTCCTCCAAAGGAAAAGTGGTGAAGAGGTGTTAATTCATCCCAACGGCACTGGTTTTGGCCTTCCTGTGGACCACAACCTTTCTTCCCAGTGCGTCTCCATCCTTTGGTGTCACTATATCTGCTCACCGTGGTACTGCCCCAGTGGCAGAGCCACACGGCAGCTCACTCACAAGGTCCAGAGACATTTCCCCTCCTAAATCTGGGACTTGGTGCCAGGCCTTTGTGTGGTCACAGCTCCGGCTTCCTCATCCTCCCTCTTGTCCTGGCTGCTCTGAAGGACAGGCACCTCACTCACTGCTCTTCCCTCCCATCCTGCTGCAACTCCGTGGGGCCTCACCTGCTGCCCTGCCAGGGTCCAGCCTTCAGCTGTAGGTGTTGTTGAGTGGATGGTCCGTGCTCATGGTGTGCTCCACAGCACCCACTCACCATGTATCACCTGAGCGATTGAAGAGCTGCCGATACTCCAGCCCGGACTTGCTCTCACCCGTTTGTCAAATGCCGCTTTCTCTCCTGTCTCAGGCAACTGCTGACGCGTGTCTGCTGCAGAGGCAGCTGTGCGGAAGGAGGTTCTTCAGATTCTTCACTACTGGTTGTTATTAATGACTGTGCATCTCCAAAAAGCCAATCACAGACCTGGACTGATATATCCTCTGCCCCAGAAAGCTTACGAGAGACGCTGCCTCCCCAGTGGCATCAGTTCACTGTTTCTTCTAGAAGAAGGTTCCTTCAGGGTTGGTTCTACCAGGTCTCACCTTCCACAACATTTTCCCACATTCTGCATTATTTTCTGTTTCAAAATTTGCTCTATTACTATTTTTAGTGTCACATAAAGGTCTTGACCGAGATCTAGCCTGACCCTGACAGTGCAGGACCTGTACCCAATGAAAGAGCAGGCTTCTCACCAGTGCAGTTGGTACATGTGATATGGGGAACCCCCGGGGATCTTCTGTGCTGGCAGCACCAGCACAGGAGGTGGGGTGGGGTGGGTGGCTCAGCTCCCTTACCCTGGAGAGGAGTCACTATAAACAGAGGAGTGTCTAGAGGTAGAGTGAGAGTGGCAAGCCAGCAGGGAAATGATCGCACAGTTCCACCATGATGAATGGCTGAATCAAGACGTGCCTGGTCATCAGTTGTGCTTTCTCTCCATAGTGGGTGTCCAGATGATGTAAGACATTGCCTGAATATTTCTCTTGTTGCATTCCCTCAGCAGAGTGGCATGTTGGGGGAGTGACAGCTCTTTGGTGCTTGGGGTCTTGTTCACTCTCAGGCCACCATCAGGAGCATCTCCTCTCCTGTTCTGCTTGTCAGACTTCTCAGTCATCCATTTTGTATGCCCAGAGAGGACCCATTCAGACAAACAATGATGAAAGTTGTCATCCAGAAGCAAGGGCTTACTGAAATCAACACAGTCTGTTTCTCCCTCTCTTCCTTTCCTCTATCCTTCACAGTCCAGCCTTTTCCGCTTCTCCCGGGCTCCTGTGTTTCATTGCTCTGGACAAAGCATGGACGGCAGCTGGGGACAGAGCAACCACATGAATTAGTGTTTACTTCATGTATGCTTAAGAAGGACAGATTATTCTTCCAACAGAAGAGAGAAACAATTCCTGGTCCGATAGTGCTTGGGTCGCCATGCTGTCAGGACCAAAGACCAGAAACAGAAGGAAAGGCGAGAACTACAACAACAGGAGCTCATTCGTTCATTCCTCAGGCACATGTCTGTGGCTGATGTAAACATGCCGTAACCTCACAATATTTAGGATTCCTCATTCTTTCTTCAACACGCTCTCCCTCCCTATATGAGTTTCGGAATTACAGGTTGTGGACTATTCCCCCCTTTCCCTTCAGCTCCTCCGAGCCCTTTGTGTGCCATTCTCCCAAGCTAAGCAGGGCTGTTATTTCTGGACGACGGTCTCCTGTCACTGCTGGTGACACCATCAGGGCCTTGATTCTGCCTGTCTTTGACATGAATCCGGCAGGTTGCTCTTTGTTCCCTGACAGGTCGGTTACTAGAGGGGATATTTGCACAGCAGCGTCCCTATCCCTTTCAGTATCAGTGAGTTTCTGGCACGTGAGCTTGGGGAAGGGTGGCTGCTCCGTGAATTTCTCCCCTCGTCTAGATGGTTTGGTTGTAACAGACCTAGCACAGGCTGTAGGTGGGATATTGCTTTCGCAAAGTTCAGGTCCCTTAGAAATTAACACACCAGTAGCTTACCTTTCCATTTTGCTTTGAAAAATCCCCACTCATTCTGCAACTGTGAAGCCACAGTTTCTGTAGGAGAGGCTATACACACTCTTGGGGAGATCTTTGTCCTTTTCTCATCGGAATTCATGCATAACAGGGCGCAAACTCTCACCTCAACTTTCATACGTGATGTTCAGTGAACTCGCAGTTGAGCTAAAGCGTGGCTTTTTGAAAGATGCCCAGCCTAGAAGTTTTGGATGAGCCTATTTCCAGCCGCAGACAATCTGGTGGAGCATCCCTCTATTCAGCAAATGAACTAAGCTTTTAGCTTGCTCTTGGAAACATGGAAATCTACTGGCAACGGGCATGCTACAGCAAGCAAATCTATAGTTGACTCATCTGTCTCTCTGCTCTTGCTTTGGGTCCCCCTAGTGAGACAACCGGCTGGAAATTTGATTGGTGTCATCACAAAAAGTGGTTGATGTTTAACAAAAAGCTGTGAGAGCCCAGCTGCACTTGGCAGCAGCTGGTACGTGCTGTCTTTCTGTGCTCCCTGAGACCAGTGGACCCCTTCTTCTTGGGGTCCCACAAGCAAGCCTGCCCATCTGTGCTGTTCTCCAAGCATCAATTGCATTAGGACTTCCTACAGGGTCCTGTGACACCTACTGCTGTGACACTTACTGCACATGGCTGCCCTCCAGAAACTTGTCAGCAGAAGCCCTTTGGGGTAGCACTGCTGAGAGTCACCACGAGCCCATGCTCACTGCTGCAGGGCTACCGGAAGCCATTGTGTGGCTGTAGCTCAGGCATCCTGAAAAAAGCGCAGGCTTCCAGAGGTCAGCAGCAGCTGGTGGGAGCCCAGCAGTGACTGCCCTGTGCCTCTGTTGTCTTGCACGTCTTTTTCTTCACCCCTCTTGTTCACACCTTTCGGATGCAACTTGGTAACAGCCAGGGAGCCTCCTTCACTCTTCTGAAAGCTCACCTGGGACAACTGTATAGGGCTGCCACCTTAACCAAGACGCACACTTGTTCTAGGCACCCAAAGGACCCCCCACACCTCCACAGAGCTGCTGAAGGAGCGCGCTCTGGGCTCAGGCAGTCGAGACACATCTCCCAGCCTCATCAATCCCTTGCTGCTGATGTCAGCCCCGGAGGGAGTTCCTGTGCCAGGGCACTCGTCTTGGTGGCAGACCAGATGAAAAGAACCATGATCAAACACAGCAATCCCCATCGCCTTTGCCCTGTATGTAGCAGCTGGTGGATTCATTGTGAAATGCCAGCCGCTGTCCTGTTTATTCCAAATGAAAGTCTCCTGCCCAGGTACTCTTACCTTCATTTCTGTAAGTACTGCAGAAGGAAAGGCAAGCAGCACTGGAGCTGAACCCTGCTCCTTATCACTGCCGAGAAGTCCACCTAAGCCGCTATAGCACTCCTGCTTTACTTTCCAGGAACAAAAGAGATCCTTCCCTTGGCAGGGAGGCAGCTCTGCCAATGTTTCCTCCACTTACCTAGCACTGGCAGTAATTTCAGCTGTGGCAAGTTTCATCAGAGTTAATCATCTGACCCTCATCTACATGAGATAATTTTTCAGCAAGCAGAATTTGCCAGTAGCCTCAGCTGGCATCACGCAGACCAACATGAGCAAATCATACCCCGTTCCAGGTCTGGCTTTCCAAATCCCAAGCAGGG
>NW_010414378.1:10392-10930 GCF_000710305.1 Buceros rhinoceros silvestris
GCAGCGGGCATCAGATCCTGAGGAAGACCTAGATTCAATTCAGCGCTTGGTGTTCGGCCATACGGCTGCCTCAGGTACCTCTTCAGCAAAAATCTGACAGTCCCCAGAACTTCACGAACACTTCTGGCCCTGAGCGGCTGGCGTCTTGCAAAACCTTCTGATCTGACAAGTTTGCCAACATCCTGAATGGTGAACATCTCATGGGGTAGGCGGTTCTTGGGAGGTTTCCATGCATCTTCTGTCGTCTCTGAAAACCTGTCTGAAAAAAAATCGATCTCCTTCTGGCTTTGCATTCAGCCCAGCACCAAACCTATCGAGGCAGGTTCAATTGGAAAGGTCCCATCTCTGCAGGGGTTTCGAGCCAACCTTCTGATTTGATGTGAACAGTATGTACGAATGCTACTGAATGACATGTTTCCATGATAAAGAGTGTGGTGATGAAATTCTTCTGTGTGCCAAGGATGGAAACAAAAAAGTCGGTGGGCAGCTGCAACACATCACAAGAGCTGGAAAACAAAACTCTTTCCGATTCCCAGAG